>NC_050456.1:31356776-31663205 GCF_903995425.1 Onychomys torridus | reverse complement strand
GCCCCAGACTCTGGCCATTCTGCGGGCCCTATGGGAAGGCTCCCCTTTTCCAAGACTGCAGGCAGACACTACAGTCTCCACACCCTGCCCCCACACCCATTTGCCTGAGATCCCAGCCACTTCCTGAGACTCAGAGACCAACCCCCAGCTTCCATCCGCCCCAGAACTCCTATCTGGACCAGAGAGACCCTTCTGGTAGACACTACAACCTCAACGCCTTGCCACCACACCCATCTGCCCGAGACCCCAGGCACTTCTGGAGACTTAGAGACCAGTGTCCAGCATTCCATCATACTCTGGAACTCCCAACTGGACCAGAGAACCCCCAGCTACCATCAACCCTGGAACTCCCATCAGGACCAAAGCTTCCATCCTGTCCCAGAACTCCCATCTGGACAAGAGGAGCTCCCATCTGGACAAGATAAGGAGACCCCAGGGACTTCCTGAGATTCAGAGTCCAGCCACCCAGCTCCTATCCAGCCAGCACTCTCATCTGGACCAGAGCTCCTATCTGGTCCAGAGCTTCCATCTGGACCAGAGAGAGGCTCCTTAAATCTGTCAGCTCTGTCTGGACCAAGTACACTGATAAGACCAAGAACGAACCCACAAGGAGATGGTCAGACTTCGAGGCAGAAGTATATACAACAAAATAAAGAGCAATACAGCATCACCAGATGCTAGCCCTTCTCCAACAGCTAGACATGAACATCACAGAATGGAAGAAGCAAAAGAAAACAACCTTATAAGTAACATCATGAAGAGGCTAGAGCCTTATATAGAAGAAATCAAAAATAAAGTGGAAGAACAAAAAAATGGGAAGAACACTATAAAAAACTAGAGGAAAGGACAATTAAAGCAGAAGAAAACAATAAGTCCCTGAAAGAAAATCATGAAAAAGAAAGGGAAACAGTCCAAGACCTGAAGAGGGAAATAGAAAAAATGAAGAAGACACTAGCAGAAGGAATGCTGGAAATAGAAAATCTGAGTAAACAAACAGGAACTTCAGATGCAAGTATAACCAACAGAATTCAAGAGATGGAAGAAAGGATCTCTGGTGTTGAAGATATGTTAGGAGAAATAGAATCATCAGTCAAAGAAAACACTAAAACCAACAAAGTCATGACCCAAGAAATTTGGGACACAATGAAAAGACCAAACCTATGAATAATAGGGATAGAGGAAGGAGAAGAATACCAACTCAAAGGCACAGAAAACATATTCAACAAGATTATAGAAGAAAACTTTCCCAACTTAAAGAAGGAAATGCCTATGAAGATACAAGGAGCCTATAGAATAGCACACTGACTAGACTCCCCAAAATAGTCCCCTTGCAACATAATAATTAAACAACTAAATGTACAGAATAAAGAAAGAATATTAAGGGCAGCAAAGGAAAAAGGCCAAGTGACTTATAAAGGCAAACCCATCAGAATAACACCCGATTTCTCAATGGAGACTTTGGAAGCCAGAAGGACCTGGACAGATATAAAGCAGACACTAAGAGACCATGGATGCCAGCCTAGACTAATATGCCCAGCAAAACTTTCAATCATCATAGAAGGAATGAACAAGACCTTCCAAGACAAAACCAGATTTAAACAATACTTATCCACAAGCCCAGCCCTACAGAAAGCACTAGAAGGAAAATTCCAATCTAAGGAAGGCAGATACACCCATGAAAACACAGGCAATGAATAAGACCACAGCAGTAAACCTCAAAGAAGAGAAGTACACACACACTAACACCAAAAAATAAAAATAACAACAGGAACGAATAATCATTGGTCATTAATATCCCTTAATATCAATGGACTTAATTCACCTATAAAAAGACACAGAGTAACAGAATGGATATGAAAACAAGACCCATCTTTCTGCTGCACACATGAAACACACCTCAAATTCAAAGATAGAGACTCCAAAGAATAAAATGTTGAAAAAGACTTTCCAATAAAATGGTCTTAAGAAGCAAGCTGGTGTAGCCATCATATTATCCAGGAAAATAGACTTCAAACTAAAATCAGTCAAAAGAGATGATGAAGGGCATTACATACTCATCACAGGAAAGATCCACCAAGATGAAGTCTCAATTCTGAACATTTATGCCCCAAACACAAGGGCACACACATATGTAAAAGAAACATTACTAAAGCTTAAATCACATGAAAACCCCCACAAATTAATAGTGGGAGACTTCAACACCCCACTTTCACCTCCGGACAGATCAGCCAAATTGAACCTTAACAGAGAAAGAAAGGCTCAAGTGGACTTAATCAAATCTACAGAATAGTCCACCCGAAACAAAAAAGAATATACCTTCTTCTCAGCACTTGATGGAACCTTCTCTAAAATCAACCACATACTTGGCCATAAAGCAAATCTCAACAGATACAAAACAATTGGAATAACCTCCTTCATTCTATCAGACCACCATGGTTTAAAGTTTTATTTCAACAACAACAACAACAACAAAACTATAGAAATCCCACAATCTCATGGAAACTGAATAATGCTCAACTGAATCACCAATGGGTTAAGGAAGAAATAAAGAAAGAAATTAAAGACTTCCTAGAGATCAATGAAAATGAATACACCACATACCCAAACTTATGGGACACTATGAAAGCAAAGATAAGAGGGAAATTCATAGCACTAAATGCCCACATATAAAAGCTGGAGAAATCTCACACTAGTGATTTGACAGCACACATGAAAGGTCTTGAACAGGAAGAAGTAATGTCTCCCAGGAGGAACAGACACCAGGAAATTATCAAATTGAGAGCTGAAATCATTAAAATAGAAATAAAAAGAACAATAGAAAAGATTAATGAAACAAAGAGTTGGCTCTTTGAGAAGATCAACAAGATAGACAAGCCCTTATCCAAACTAACCAAAAGTCAGAGAGAGAGCATCCAAATTAACAAAATCAGAAGTGAAAAGGGGAACATAACAACAGACAATGAGGAAATCCAGAGAATCATCAGGTCATACTTCAAAAACCTCTACTCCACAAAACTGGAAAATCTAAAAGAAATGGATAATTTTCTGGGTAGGTACCACATACCTAAGTTAAATCAAGACCAGATAAACCATTTAAATAGCCAATAACCCCTAAGGAAAAAGAATCAGTCATTAAAAGTCTGCCAACCAAAAAAAGGCCAGGACCAGATGGTTTCAGTGCAAAATTCTACCAGATCTTCAAAGAAGACTGAATACCAATATTCTTTAAATTGTTCCATACTTTACAAGCAGAAGGAATATTATCAAATTCCTTCTATGAGGCTACAATTACCCTGATTCCTAAACCAAACAATGATGCAACAAAGAAAAAGAACTACAGACTGATCTCCCTCATGAACATTGATACAAAAATACTCAATAAAATACTGGCAAACAGACTCCAAGAACACATCAAAACAATTATCCACCATGATCAAGTAGGCTTAATCCCAGGGATGCAAGGGTGGTTCAACATATGAGAGTCCATCAATGTAATACACCATATAAACAAACTCAAAGGAAAAAAAAAAAAACACATGATCATCTCACTAGATGCAGAAAAGGCATTTGACAAAATCCAGTACCCCTTCATGAAAAAGGTCTAGGAGCAATCAGTAATATAGGGAACATACCTAAACATAATAAAGGCAATTTACAGCAAGCCAACAGCCAACATCAAATTAAATAGAGAGAAACTCAAAGCAATACCACTAAAATCAGGAACAAGGCAAGGCTGTCACCTCTCCCCATACTTAAGTTCTTGAAGTTCTAGCCAGAGCTATAAGACAATATAAGGAAATTAAGGTGATACAAATTAGAAAAGTAGAAGTCAAGCTTTCCCTATTTACAGATGACATGATAGTATACATGAGTGACCTCAAAAATTCAACCAAGGAATTGATACAGCTTATAAACACCTTCAGCAACATAGCAGGATACAAGATCAACTAAAAAAAAAATCAGTAGCCCTCCTATATACAATAGACAAACAGGCTGAGAAGGAAATAAGAGATACATCACCCTTTACAATAGCCACAAGTGATATAAAATACCTTGGGGTTACTTTAACTAAGTATGTGAAGGACATATATGACAAGAACTTTAAGTCCCCAAAAAAAGAAATTGAAGAAGATATCAGAAAATGGAAATATCTCCCATTTTCATGGATAGGCAGGATTAACATAGTAAAAATGGCGATCTTACCAAAAGCAATCTAGAGATTCAATGCAATCCCCATCAAATTACCAACACAATTCTTCACAGACCTAGAAAGAATAATACTCAACTTCATATGGAAAAACGAAAGACCCAGGATAGCCAAAAGAATCCTGTACAATAATACAACTTCTGGAGGCATCACAATCCCTGACCTCAAGCTCTACTATAGAGTTACAGTAATAAAAACAGCTTGGTACTGGAATAAAACCCAACATGTGGACCAATGGAATCGAATTGAAGACCCTGACATTAACAAGCACACCTATGAACATATAATTTTTGACAAAGAAACCAAAACTTTACAATGGAAAAAAGAAAGCATCTTCAACAAATGGTGCTGGCATAAGTGGATGTCAATATGTAGAAGACTGCAAAAAGATCCATATCTGTCACCATGCACCAAACTTAAGTCCAAATGGGTCAAAGTCCTCAACATAAATCCAGTTACTCTGAACCTGATAAAAGAGAAAGTAGGAAGTAGTCTTGAATGCATTGGCACAGGTGATCACTTTCTAAATATAACACCAGTAGCACAGACACTGAGAGAAACTATCAATGGAACCTGCTGAAACTGAGAAGCTTTTGTAGAGCAAAGGACATGGTCAACAAGACAAAGCGACAGCCTACAGAATGGGAAAAGGTCTTCATCAACCCCACATCTGACAGAGGGCTGATATCCAGAATATATAAAGAACTCAAGAAATTAGACATCAAAATGCCTAACAGTCCAATTAAGAAATCGGCTACAGAATTAAGCAGATAATTCTCAACAGAGGAAGATCCAATGGCTGAAAGACATTTAAGGAATTGCTGAACATCCCTAATTATCTGGGAAATGCAAATCAAAACAACTCTGAGATACCACCTTACAGAATGGCTAAGTTCAAAAACACAAAAGATAGCTCATGCTGGAGCAGATGTGGAGCAAGGGGAATTCTTCTCCACTGCTGGTGGGAATGCAAGCTTGTATAGCCACTTTGGAAATCAATATGGTGCTTCCTTAGAAAATTGGGAATCTATCTCCCCCAAGACCCAGCTGTAGCACTCTTAGGCGTATACCCAAGGAATGCTCAATCGTACCACAAGGGCATTTGCTCAGCTATGTTCATATCAGCATTGTTTGTAATAGCCAGAACCTGGAAACAACCTAGATTCCCTTCAACTGAAGAATGGATAAAGAAAATATGGTACATATACACAATGAAGTACTACTCAGCAGAGAAAAACAATGACGTCATGAGGTTAGCAGGCAAATAGATAGATCTAGAAAAAATCATCCTGAGTGAGGTAACCCAGACTCAGAAGGACAAATATGGTATGTACTCACTCATAGGAGGATACTAGATGTAATACAAAGATGACTAGCCTGCTACTCACAACTCCAGGGAGGCTACCTATAAAATGGGACCCTAGGAAAGACACGGGGATCGCCCAATGACAGAGAAATGGATGAGATATACATGAACAACCTGGACAACAGTGGGAGTAATGAAGGGCAAGGTTTGAGGGAAAGAAAGCTTAGGGAAGCAGGAGATCCCAGCTGGATCAAGAACAGAAAGGGAGAACAAGGAATAACAGGCCATGATAAATGATGACCACATGAGAACAGGAATAGGCAGAGAGGTCCCCAGAAATCCACAATGATACATCCTCTGTAGACTGCTGGCAATGGTCAAGAGAAAGCCTGATCTGACCTAGTCTGGTGATCAGATGGCCAAACACCCTAATGGTCGTGCTGGAACTCTCATGCAATAACTGATGGAAGTGGATGCAGAGATCCTCAGCCTGGCCCCAGGTGGAGCTCCAGGAGTTCATTTGTTGAGAAAAAGGACTGTAAGAGCATGAATTGTTGAGACCAAGATTGGAGAGGCACAGGGACAAATAGCCAAACTAATGGAAGCACATAAATGATGAACCAAAGGCTGTGGAGCCCCTAGCTGGATCATGCCCTCTGGATAAGTGAGACAATTGAATAGCTTGATCTGTTTGGGAGGCATCCAGGCTGTGGGACTGGGACCTGTCCTTAGTGCATGAGCTGACTGTTTGCAACCTTGAACTTACACAGGGACACTTTTCTCAGCCTGGAAGGAGGGGACTTACCTGCCTGTACTGAATCCACCAGGTTTAAATGAATCCCCAGGGGAGTCTTGGCCCTGGAGGAGATGGGAATGGAGGGGAGGGGATAGGGAGAAGGTGGGGTTGGGTGGGGGAGGGTGGAGGACAGGGGAACCCATGGCTGATGTTTATATTAAAACACAAATATAACAACAACAACAAAAAAAGTAAATGAATTCACAGGGACAGTATTTCTTAAAAATTCTTAAGGACTGAATGGATTTTTCTCTTGTACCCATTTTAACCATATGCTTTCCATTCCTTTTTTAACAAGACTAGAAATTTTGAGGAACAAGGGATGAAACTTGAGCTGTTAACTTCAAACAAATTCTGATATTTTGGGTGTGTGTGTGTAGGGATTATCCCTTGCTTAGAAGTTCAATAATGTCAATAGTATTATAGATTTTATCCTTTAAAATGGAAATAAGAGTAGTGGTATACTTTGCAACAGTGTTAAGAGAGTAAATTATCAGTGATAAGTGTGACACTCAATATTTTTACACATTTCTTCCTGGCAATCTCAAGTCTTCAATTCCTGATTCTTAAGAGCTTTAAATTTCAGAGAAATGCCATCTACAAGAAAGGGGATAAAAAAGACTTGAGACGTTTATGTCAAAATCAGTGTAACCTTAAACCCAAAACACTCCTGGGTCTCCCAGTGGCTGCTTCATTTGTGACAGGAGCTTCTTCATGTTAGGTCAGCTCAAGCAGTTCCTGAACAAGCTCTCTGCAGCAGCAAACACTTTCTTCCTCTACCAGCAGGGGCCACCCACTGTTTTCAGCTGTACAAAATTAGTTGAAGTCTGAAATAAAACCCACAATTAGAAGTTCATGTGTGCATAGTGTTATTATTTCACTGCATGGACTTTCCACTAAATTGCACACTAAATGGTATTTTTTTCCAGCATTAATAAATAAAAACATGTGGGCTGGTTAATTGCTAACAGTGCTGATTGATTTGTTGTATCTATGACTTTTTTGTCTATTTTTATGTGACTTGCAACAGAAAATTCAAACATGCAAATTTATTAAATTTAACAGATCTAAATCCTGTTGCTTTGTCCAATAGCTGTCTTTTTTCAAGGATCATAATCAACAAGAGCATAAATCCAGCTGATTTTTACCATAGGTTTTATGTCTTTAGTTTTCAGGCAACATTAGGGTATATTTATATCATAGAATTCACATTAAAGTGTTTAATATTTTTCTATAGCATTCTTTTGAAGAAGCAGGCAGAGGTAAGTTTCACTGACTCTATGACTATTATCACTGAAATGTCTATGAATGCATGCTCAGTGTGTCTATGATAGCAGATAAACATTGCCTTTAAAGAATAGTTCCCCTTTTGTGGATTCTGCTTGGCATGAATTTCAATAAACATACCCTAACATTCCATAAAATGACATCACAATATAATACAAAGGCTACCCAGCCCTTTGAACTAAAGAACACTGGAAAATTTGATATAGATTAAAGTAAAATTGAAAATATGCTTTGTGGAGTGAGGCAAGGCAGGAGCAGTGACTTTTGAACATATAAATGTTCTTATTTTTGTGGATCTACTCAAATGTATTGCCAGCCTTAATAATAATATATATAATATATTTGTTATGCATATATTATATATACTTATATATTATTACATAATACATAGATATACTATGTATAATATATACTTATTAAATAAAATACATACTTATGTATTATTATAAATATATATAATATTTGTTAAGTAACTCATACTAATAGGCATATAAAGCTTTGCATTTTGAATCTAAGATTTGCTTTCCTTAGTAGATATACTTTTACGGATTAAGCTTCCATCCTGAATATCTTGGATGTGAATGGGCTCATGCTAGATTGTGCTAAACACTAAAGGATACTGCTCAGATGCACGCCACCAACATTACCAAGATTTTTGTCCTGCAGTGAGCTCATTTTCCTTCTCTGTTCTGTGACGAAAATGATCCAGAAAACCAGGCTTTCATTGATTATTTACAGATGGCTGGTCAGGATACCATGAATGATTTTTGAATCTCAGTGGTAGGGTCACAGTAACAAAATTATCATAGCTGGTTTTTATAAATGCAAATAAGTTAAAAAGCATTTATAGTTCCTACTTTCTCACATGGAATATTAAGCTAAGGAGATTTTTTTAAGGGAAATGTGCTGTTTAAACTTAATTGATATTGTTTCACGTCTTCATTACAACCTTTCAATAGCCAGTTATTTTATTATTGCTGTCCTTCAGTCCTTTGCTTGTCTCACTATAACTATTCCACAATGTAAGCTCCATTCCTTCATTTCAGTGTTAACAATAGCTGTATTTTTATCATTCACCGTGTTTCTACCTTTTAGTATACATTCTGGAAATTCATATGCAGATATGCAGTTACTTCTGTCTCTATTGCTTTGCAAGCTGAATGAGAAAGTGAGCCACAAGTTTTGTTGTTGTTGTTGTTGTTGTTGTTGGTGGTGGTGGTGGTGTGTGTGTGTGTGTGTGTGTGTGTATGTGTGTGTGTGTGTGTGTTATACTCAAAAAATATGTCAAAGAAGACTGGCTCTCATTCCTCCATTAGCTATTAACTAGTTCCTGCCTGATCCATGCTAGAACATTGACTGGCTCGACCTTGTGCAAGTCTTATGTAGATATCAAAGCTGCTGTCAGTTTCTAGACTCGATGGCCCCATCATCTTCAGAAGTCACTACTTTGCTGTAATCCTCCCCATCTCCTCCTGGTTCTTTTTTTTTTTTTTTCATTTTTCTTTATTAAGAAATTTTCTACTCATTCCACATGCTATCTACAGACCCCTCTCCTCCCTCCTCCCACCCCCAGCCCTGCTTCCCAAGCCACCCTGTATCACCACATCCCCCAAATCAAGGTCTCCCATGGGGAGTCAGCAGAGCCCAGCACACTGAGCCTAGGCAGGTCCAAGCCCATTCCCCCTGCACCAAGGCTGTGCAAGGTGTCACACCAGAGGCACCGGATTCCAGAAGCCTGCCCACAGGCCAGGGACAGATCCCTATCCCCTGCCTGGGTGCCCCCAAACAGTTCAAGCCAAGCAACCATCTTCCATATCCAGAGGGCTTAGTCCAGTCCCATGGGGTCTCCACAACCACCAGTCCACAGTTCATGGGATTCCACTACTGTGGCCGGTCATCTCTGCATGTCCTCCCATCATGATCTCAATGTCTCTCACCTGCAGTAGCTCTCCTCTCTCTCATCAATTGGATTCCTGGAGCTCAGCCTAGTGCCTGGCCATGGATCTCTGTATCTGCCTCCATCTGTCACTGGACAAATGACAGCCTACAGAATGGGAAAAGTTCTTCACTAACCCCACATCTTACAGAGGGCTAATCTCCAAAATAAAAAAAAAAAAGAACTCAAAAAGCTAGACATCAAAATACTGAACAATCCAATTTTAAAAAATGGGCTACAGAGCTTAACAGAGAATTCTCAATAGAAGAATCTCAAATGGCTGAAAGGCATTTAGGGAATTGCTCAACATCCTTAGTCATCAGGGAAATGCAAATCAAAATGACTCTGAAATACCATCTTACACCTGTCAGAATGACTAAGATAAAAAACACTGAAGACAGCTTATGTTGGAGAGGATATGGAGCAAGGGGAACATTCCTCCACTGTGGGTGGGAATGCAAACTTATACAACCACTCTGGAAATCAGTATGGCAGTTTCTCAGAAAATTGGAAATAAGTCTTCCTCAAGACCCACTCTTGGGCATATACCCAAGGAATTCTCAATCATACCACAAGAACACATGCTCAGCTATGTTCATATCAGCATTATTCATAATAGCATGAACTTAGATGCCCCTCAACTGAAGAATGGATAAAGAAAATATGGCACATATACACAATGGAGTACTACTTAGCAATAAAAAAACAATGATATCATGAAATTTGCAAGCAAATGGATGGATCTAGAAAGTATAATTATGAGTGAGCTAACTCAGACTCAGAAGTACAAACATAGTGTGTCTTCGCTCATAAGTAGATACTAAATGTGAGAGAAGGGATGGCCAGACTGCAACTCACAACTCCAGAGAGGCTAGCTAACAGGGAAAGACCCTAGGAGGGTCACATGGATGATCCTGTGAAGGAGAAGTGGATGAGATCTACATGAGTGGAGAGGAGTGGCGGGGGGTGGCAGAGGGCAAGGAGTAGGGGATGAGAACATAGGGAAATGGGAGGGTCAAGCTGGAACAGGGACAGAGTGAGAGAGCAGGGAGGAAGATACCATGAGAGGTGAGGAAAATCATGGGAATAGGAAGAGGCAGGGTACTGGGGAGGCTCTCAGGAATCCACAAGTTTGACCCCACCTTGGTCTGCTGGCAGTGGTCCAGTAGATGCCTGGACTGTTGTATTCTGGTGTCTAGCCTAGCAAATAACCTAGATGTCATCTTTTGGCTCTTATAAACTGTATTGTCTCTGTCTTAGAGAGTTCCTTGTTCCTGTGATTAGGGCATAATATAGCTATTTCATTTGTGGTTGAGTACTTTAAGGTCAATTATTCTCTGGACTTGAACTAATTGTGAATCTTTATGTTAACCAAAGAAGGTTCTCTGAGCTCTAATTGGACTCAGTGGGTTGTAAAGAAAAAAAAAGAATGTGAAATGAAGTTGGGAGTGATTTGTTGAGAGTTTAGGGAGAACTTAGAGGAGAGGAGGGAAGAAATTCCTATTCTACTTACACTTAAGGCTCTTAGAATGTACAGAAATGTGGTTGAAAGATTATTTGGTGTCAATGAAAAAAAGAATCACAGCTGCAAAATTGTCTCTTCTACAGATGGCAGGGAAGCTGCACCTAAAAAATTAAAAAAATAGAAAACCAACCAAACAACCAAAAATACCACAATGAAAATAAGTTCTATACAGTGAGAATACCAGTTAATTTGTCAACACAGATGAAAGAAGCTCTCAAAGCCTTCACCCTAGATGAAGAGCTATAAGAAATTAAGAATGCAGAGAGAGGGAAAGTCTGTCTTCTCCAATGATGAACTCCCTCTTAAGTTATTCAATACAAAGTGGTCAGTTCTAAACAAATATACATATGAGAAACAGTAAATGGATTCAGCAGGCCTATGCATCACTATGTGATAATTAAAGAGGAGGTTGTGAATTTGATGAGGAATTGGGGGAAAACATGGAGAGGTTGACGTGGAAATCAGCAGGGTAAAAATTATGTAAATACAGTACTCCTGCATTAGATTACCAATAACAATAAAGATACACATATTGAAGAAACATAGTAGGTAAATAAAATTTGACAATTAAAATAACCAGAAACAATGAAAGGGAAGCATATGACATTGATTTATAGTGATGGGGAAATATTAGAGAGAAAAAAAAAAAAAAACTAGATAGAATAATAAGAATCAACCTTAACTTTAATGTTTCTCTTCCAGTATGCTCTCCCAGCTCATTCTAGTTCAGACTCCCCATTGTATTTCTTCTCTAAAAGACAAGTTATATCACTTGTCTTGATTTTTCCAAACTTTTTTTAAAGTTTTATTTTAGAGAATGAACTTGAGATTTGAGGTTTTAGGTGTTTAGCTCAAGTGTTTTAATAAAAGTAAATTATAGTCTGTGTTATGTAATATATGCAAATGAACAATAACAATATTATTAACAATAAGTACAATGTAAGCTGAGAAAATCTTTGCATATGTCCAGCAAACCCTCTCTTTCTCTGCAATGCTGGCTGTGGAATGGGAAGTTCTATGAAGATCCTTGAGACATTTTATGGGTATTTATGGACTTATGTGTATTATTAGACAACAGTAATTTCTCCAAGCCATTGAAAAGATAAGTTACCTATTAACGAGCTATAGCTAGCGACAGTCTCTCCAGCCCCCACCAAGCCCTGTTAGTCCAAGAACCCACTTATAAAATAAACATACAGATGCTTATATTATTTAAACTGTTTGGCCATTAGCTCAGGCCTACTGTTGTCTAGCTTTTACTCTTATATTCAGCCCATTTCTATTAATCTATACTTTGCCACATGGCTCATGGCTTACTGGTACCTTACATCTCCCTTGTCCTGGCAGCTGCAGCAGTGTCTCTCTGCCTCAGCCTTCTCCTTCCCAGAATTCTCTTCTCTACTTGTCCCACCTATACTTCCTGCCTGGCTACTGGCCGATCAGTATTTTACTTATACAGAGTGATATCCACAGCAATGAGCTGCTATTTTATTGTTCAAAACTTATATTTGACATTTTTTCATGATTTAAACCTCATTTCATAGAATATGGCCAACCTATTAAAGTTCACCAACACCTCTGAAGCATACTCCTTCTGAAATGTTGCAAATTGTCCTCACCTATACATTTTCTCTAAGTGTAGTATGAATCTTAAAGAGTCTTATCAATAAAATCAAACCTGAGGCCAGTTATTGTGGTGATTGCTGGAAGATCAGAGACACAAAACAAACCACAGTTTCCTCACCTCACCGGTCCCTCAGCTGGTCTTGTTTCCTCAGACTGCAAGCTTCTGTGTTCTCATCCCAAAGGCTTTCAGCTGAACTGTGTTGCTCCAAAGCCTGAACCCTTAACAACCAGATGCTTAACTAACTACATGCTTTACTCCTCCTGGTGCCTCATTTTCATGCCTTATATATCTTCCCCTTTCTGCCTGTCACTCCCTGAGATTAAAGGCTGGGTTTCTGGGATTAAAGGCATGGGTCACCAAGCTTAGCTTTTTCTAAAGTGGCCTTGAACACACAGAGATCCACCTAGATTTGTCCTGACTGTGGGCTAGGCAGGAAAACTCCAACTACAAATGGTGCCCAACGTGTTGGCAAAAGTTTCCACCTAAAACCTGAGAAAAAAGATTCTAAGACGGAGCTAAAAACAGCTTCCTAGTTGTCTCTCTCAAGTTAGCAGCAGCCTGCCGGTTTGAGCTACTATGGCGGGTTTCTGACTTGTGTGTCTGACCTGCAGTATGGCCAGAATGAGGAGTCTACAAGTGACACTTTATTCTGCTGCATGGTGGATTTAGCCTTTGCTAGTTTAAAAAAAAAAAAAAAAGATTTCTGGGCTATACGCTGCTTTGATAGAACTGCTTCTGATAGGTGATGGTACACATGGCTCCAGACCCAGAGTTGGCAGTAAACTGTACCACTGCCATGTTGGGAAGCTGAGGTAGGCTGAGCCAGCAGCCACAGCGGTGTTTCAGTCTTACAAAGATGCATATTACACAGATAATCTGGTTTATGTTGTCTTTGAGATTTTTAACTGCAGAAAAAGATTTGATCATAAAAGCTGTTGAGTGAAACAAATATGTAAATTTTAAAGGTACCTTGACTTCAAAATTTGGATATAAGGATATGTTGCTTTGGAAAGGAGTCTCTGCTTTTGTGTCCACAGAAAGCCAGAGGCTGTGGATTTGTTCCATATTAAGATACATCAGGTTTGATCAGCCAAGACCACCTGAAAGGTCTCCAATGACACCATGGCCCAGATGATCCAACCTCCAGAATGGTTTCAAGGCAACTGGCTCAGAGGTTTACCCTCATGGACTACTCCATAATCCTAAAATTTTCTTTGTGTCCCCATAAGATACAGTGTGCCCCTCCAGCAGGAAGTAGTAAGAGAAACTACGCCCACATTCCCAAAATTATCAAGCTGGCTTTGGAGATGGAATTGGCTCACTCCTTCTCTAAACCCAGACATATTGCTAAAAGAAAAGGTTATTCTTGTGTCCCAAATCAGAAGAGCCCTCTGGTGTGGGACAGAGAAAAACTAATATTTTTCTTTAAAGCAGGTTGATTATAAATGTGATCTCTTTCTAAAAAAGAAAAGGAGATATGATATAGTTATAATAGGATGAAAGATAGATTAAGAAACTTACTTCTAAAGAACAACAAATTGTTTAAAATGTTTTACATTGGTATAGACTTTAGTCTATTGATACAAACTTAAAGTTAATTTTGTTATACTTTGTGCATATTTCTACTCATGTTTTAAGGTATTATGTTTGTATAGCTCATTTTAAATTGTAATGGATAATTAAAAATAGATTAATAATTAATCATCTATGATAATCATACTCGTAGCCATGATACTTAAGTCTTCTACATATACATAGAGATATTTCAGATAGATAGGTAATCTTCAAATACTTCAAAGACCTACAGAATATGGCATTTAAAATATTTTTAAAATTTAGACTTTCTGGACAGTGAGACATGTCTGCTCCTGGCAGCACCGATTTACTTCAGAGAGGAAGATGGGCATTGAAGACACTTCATATGGAGTTTATCTTCACCTTGGCAAAAATAGCCATTTGGGCAAGAAACTGTTCTTGCCTGGACTGCTTGATCGACTGGACATGCAGGACCCATAGAAAGGTGACCACTAAACTTTGCTTGACAAAATGGTCCTTCAGGTTCCTGCTTCACAGAGGAAACTGCCAGACATTCTACAGGACACTGAGAGAAGTGACCAAGAGACTCTAGCCCTGTGGGCTGAAGACAAATGCCCCAACTTTACAAAGAAACATTAGGTGACTTTCCAGGCTGCCAGCTGTCTCTGTCTACCCTACAAGACTCCCAAAAGTTGCTTGCATCCTTCTCCCGGTTCTCAGGTAATAGTAAATCCTTCTGAGGTCTTTGATGTGGTTGAAGACTAGACGGTTATAATTTTCTCAGTTATGTTAAAAAATAAGTTAGATATAAAACCTTGGACTCACAAATATAAGATAAATAGGATATCTTCTTTAAAATTGTAACTGTAATTCTTGCTTGATAATTGTTTTGTTATATGTAATTTTACTATGTTAAAGTTAAAACCTTCCTAAAAAAAAAAAAAAAAAAAAAAAAAAAAAAGAAAAAGAAAAGAAAAAGAAAAGAGGAAGTACTGTGGATGTCACTCTGAGTAAATAAAGTTCTGATTGGCCAATGGCCAGGCAGGAAGTATAGGGGGAACAAGAGAGAAGAGAATTCTGGGAGGTGGAAGGCTGGGAAAAAGAGACACTGCCAGCCACTGCCATGAGAAGCAACATGTAAAGACACCGGTAAGACACAAGCCATGTGGCAAAGTATAGACTAACAGAAATGGGTTAATTTAAGATAGAAAAAGTAGATACAAGCAGCCTGCCACGACCATACAGTTTATAAGCAATATAAGTTTCTGTGTGTTTACTTGGTTGGGTCTGAGTGACTGTGGGACTGACTGGTAAGAGAGATTTGTCCTGACTGTGGGCTGGGCAGGAAAACTCCAACTACATCTAAGGGCATTTTGTTATTTAAATTCAAAACTCGATTAAAAAATTGAAGTTTTTTTTTTTTTTTTTTTTTAAGATTTATGTATTTATTATGTATACAGTGTTTGGTCTGCATGTATGTCTGCTTGCCAGAAGAGGGCATCAAATCCTATTATAGATAATTGTGAGCCACCATGTGGTTGCTGAGGATTTAACTCATCTCTCTAGTCCCCAAAATTAAAGTTTAATATTACTATTTTTTTGGTTGAAGCATGTGAGATTGTAGAGATTATTTACTTATTTTATGTGTTGTTTACTTGTGCATGAGTATAAATTTCGTTTTCAAAGACAAGACAAGGCATTATTTTGAAAAGTTATGGAATATTTATTTTATGTATGAGTGCCCTATGTACACGTACAACTTTGTGCCAGAAGAGGGCACCAGATCTTACTATAGAAAGCTGTGAGCCACCATGTGGATTTTTGGGAATTGAATTCAGGACCTCTGGAAAAGCATCCAGTGCCCTTCTCTGCTGCGTTGTACCATGCGTTTTTGCTGCCAATGGAAGGCCTGCCGATTTCTGAACTCTTTCTACTCCTTTCTGAGAAGGAGTGGAAGGCAGGGGCAGAAGGGAAGTGGGGGGAGGGAATAGGAGGAAAGGAGAGAGGGGAAACTGCATTGGGGATGTAAAATAAATGAAAAATAATTAATTAAATGTTATGAATCCTATAGTCATATGTTATCCCAACGTTCTCTGCCCTTGGTTCATAGGAATGAAAATCAAGAATAAATAGGGAAAAAGAAGAGCAAATTTTCAAATTCAGTTCACATGATGGTGAAGAGGAATGGAGGCTAAGAGGACAGAGAGGAGCTTACCTTTGACATTCCCAAGGTAAACGATGAAACAAAATGGATAAAAAGATTATTGAGGACAATCAAACCACATGTGGCCATTAGAGTAATTCCAATATTGGTTATTTTTCTCAATGAATATGAACATGTTTTGGTGTTGTAAAAACTTCCAGTGTTTTCTGTTATTGTGTTTACCTGGAAATTCAATCAAAATTTAGTGTTGAGTGTATGATCTAATAAAATAATGTAACAACACTAGAAGAAAATCTGGAAAATAAATAATATTGAAACAAATGTTTAACTTTCATGCATTGATATGCCGTGAAATTGGATTCTTATTGTTTACTCACAATGACTCAATACAAACTATTGTGTAAGAGTATATTATTATCCAGGTTCATAAAGAGGCCTATAATTCCACATAGTCCAGTGGCTTCAGAAAGACAATGACAACTTCATGGCCAGCTTTGTTTGCAATTTGAGTTAATCCATCCTGGACCACAGCACAAGTTCAAGGCCAGATTTGGCAATATGATAAGGCCTTTTACTAGAATATTGAATGCGCTGAGGATATAGTTTCATGCTTCTATCAGAGAGCACTTGGCTAATTTATATAATGACTTTATGTTGTTGTACTGTACCTTGAAGTCCTATTCAATTATTTTATGGAATATATTTCCTACAGGAGAAAATATGAAATTTATTTAAAATTTTTGAGAGCAATTACATTATCACAGTTTTTGTATGATATTATTTTGTATTCTGACAAATAAAGCTTGCCTAGAGATCGGAGGGCTGAGCTAGCCACTAGCTAACCATAGATGCTAGGCAGTTGTGGCACACACCTTTAATCCCAGCACTTGGGAAGAGAAGCAGGAAGATCAGGAGTTCAAGCCACCCTGGGGTACATGAGATTGAATCAGGCTAAAAGAGAAACAGAACCTGATGGTGGTGGTACACTGTATCCCAGCACTAGAGAGGTGGAAAAGGGGATACAAGGTGAGTAGAAATGGGATCTTCCCCCATTGAGTCTGAGGATTCATAGAGACAGTACAACCCCCTTTTTATCTGAGGATTTCATAGACGTAAAAGGTCTCTGGTTGCTCACTGCTCTGCTTCTCTGATCTTCCAACTTTCACCCTCAATATCTGACGCTGGGTTTTTATTGTTAAGAGTAATTAGGATTGACTTCACAGGATCTTATTACGTCCATACTATAACTTTCTAGAGTCAGAAATTTAGCAATCTAATCCAAGTATGATAAATCTGAATCCATTAATAAGATGAAATTTTTTTTTCATTAAACCAAATAGTTTGACTGAGTTGGGAGAAGAGGACGCTGATATTAAAATGGCAACAATAACACAGTGCAGAAGCAATCTTTCCTTTGATTTTTTAAAGCCTATTTTACTTACATTTCAAAAACCCTGTATTTTGTTTATTTTGAAATTCTACTGAGCAGCTTACAAGACCGAGTCCCTGGAGTGGGGATCCAATCAGTCTCCATATCCTCATTGCTTCTGTTCTATTCTATCAAAGCTAAAACCCACCACGCTTATCCCAGGAGAACCGCCCCAGTTATGAAAGACAGTCTAGTTGTGGAGCTGAAAGGAATCCCATGAGAACCATACAAAACATTTCATACAGAATACATTTTCACCATCTCTGGATAACTTATTTTATTAGGCCATGTTTACGGCTTTTTTTTTGTTTGTTTGTTTTGTTTTGGTTTTTTTGTTTGTTTGTTTTTTGTTTTTGTTTCTCTGAACATCATTATTGTGAACTGAGCAGTTGGCATTGCTTTACAGAAATGTACACACTGGGCTTTGATGCACTGCGTAGGTATTAGTTTCTAGCATATTTGATTAGGACTTGCTAGTCCCTCAATTTCATTCAATTTTTAAGGAAATTTAATTAAAAAAATAACTTGCTTTTTCATTTAGATGGCAGGATTACCAAATATTAACATATTAAAAAGACAAGGATTTCTCAAATGTATCTTAGATGTATTACTTAAGTATTGAAATGATGATGGGGTCTGGGGAGATGATTCAGTTTGCAAAGTAATTGGTAGGTAAGTTGATAATCTTAGAATGGATCTCTGGTATCCATATAAAAAATTAGGCAAAACAACACACACCTGAAATCATAATGTTGAGTAAATACAGGTGAATCCTTTGGGCTGGCTTGTGGACAAGTCTAGCCTAACCTGTGAGCTTAGTTTCAATGAGAAATACTGTCTTAAAAAAGGTGAAGTGTAATTGAGGAAGACACCTGGCACTGTCCTTTGGCCTACACAGGTGCACACATGGGCATACACTTCCACAAAAACATGCACATGTATTTGAACATGTGAGTACATATAAAACACACACATACACCCACAAAAGCAAAGATATCACACAATCACATACTCACACAACATTAACCACACATACACACAGGCACAAACACAAACATGCACATATTCATATGTATACCCAAATGCAAACACATGCACACAAACACACAGATATATACCACATTCACTCACACGTGCACACACACACACACACACACACACACACACACACACATGTGAGCTCTTATATTCACATACATGCACACTGCACACACACTCCCTACCAACCATTTTTCCTTTCTAGGATAATTTTATAAATAAGATGCAAATGTATTTTCTTAAGAATCTAATTAAGGTTCTTTTGTGATATCATTAAATTATGGAATTATAAATTAATCAGTCTCCCTTTTGGATTCCCTATTCACTATGCTAACTTTATTAGCAGCTGTAACTTCTCTCACAACAGACTGGGAATCCAGTGCAGGATCAGTTCATCCATGGCTCTCCCTCAAACACGGTTTTGCACAAATAAGGAACTGTTGTAGTCATTTTTCAAAAAACAACATCTTCTATCAAAATATTCTAGAACTAGTGCATCTATCCTTAGCACATATGATCACTCTGCTTCACTTTAAAGAAAATGAGAACACCACTATTATGTTTTAAAATATTGAAATATTGCTTAAATTTAAAGAGAAACAATTAGCAATTTAAAGAGAAACAAAACTAAGGCACAATTCTGCCATGTACAAATGTTTTCAGATATCTTAATTTGTGATAACTAGATGTGTTTTTCTATGTCTAAAAAAATATGCATATATTTGCCTGAATTTCTAGTTCATAGCTTACAAAGTATCAAGAGTGATCCAAGAAAAAGATTTCAATGTCTGTTGTTCAACTGCACTCATGTAAAAAGGTTATCTTAAATGTCAATAGTGTCATTTTTATTCAAACTATGTTATATTTCCTAAACATGTTAAATAAGTGATTATTTTCATGTCAGCAAATGTGAAGATGTAGAACTAAGAGGGAAAGGTGGAAGGGAAGATAGAAAAGATGCAGAAACACATTTCCTTCTGAAGTCTTTATTCCAAGTACAGTTTTAGTCACAAAGACCCATTTGTTATTTTCCAGCACACTGATTACATTAGAAATGCAATATTAAAGTTTCATATCTCATTCAATGAGAGGACTGCCTTCTGTTTTGTTTTTGTTTTTTTGAGCCTATGGTGGCACATTATATTCAAAATAGTAGAATTTTGTATAGTAGAAAATAGTATATTCAAGATAATGGTAGAATCACATGAAAAAGGAGCAAGCAAGGAGCAATATGAAAGGTGGGAAGGAGGTGAAAGGGAGGAGAAAGAGAGAAAGGAGGAGGAAGGGAGAGAAGGAGGGGAAGGAAGGGAGAGAAGATCTGGGAGAGAGGGAGAGAGGGAAGGAACCTGAGATTATACCCTAAATTCATACTTTTAAACTTTTCATCAGTTAGGCGCACTATGGCAAAGGTGCTGTCAGTATCCATGAGACATCTAGGAAAGCACAGTTTATTAACCCCTGGGAAAATCCTGTTTTGGAATCTCTCCCTGTTGTGCTCAGATCGCAACCCCTAGAGAGAGCACCCAAGAGGAGTGTGCCAGAACACAAAAGCAAGGTTTAATTTGGTATATCCAAAAGCAATATAAGCTTAGGCAGGGACTTCATCCAAAAGATCCAACCAGTGGAGGCTGGAGGAAGTGCCTGCCTCTCTGCAAGCTCAGTTTTTAAAGGCAAAAACCACTAGGTTACATCATTTAGGGGTGGTAGTTCAGGTACAATTCTGATTGGCTAACTTCTAGGGACTTTCTAGAAATCATGGCTTAATCTTATTTCTAAGGGGGTGGTTGCCTGTCACCATTTCTCATTGGCTGCCCCGAGGTGGGGACATCTGGTGATTACAGTCACTATGGAGACTAGGGTTGGGACATACTGTGGTCAAAGAGTTACCTAGGGAACCAGGGAGAGAACATTCCATAGTCTGTCAGTCATTACCTCCTGACTACCTTGTGACTGTACTTTTACACTTCCTGGTTTCTGGAATCTGGACTGACTGGTTTCAGTAACTCATGGCCTATTCTAGTAACTCATATCCTGTACCTAAAAGAAGAAATCTTAGGCCTTAGTTTTAGGGGGAAAGCATTTTGGTCTTATTTTGGTTTCACATCCCTTTTACCATTGGGCTTCTTATGCTCCTACAATACAGACCCAGTGAAATAACTGTCTGTGATTGGTTGAGTTACAGACAGGAACTCCAAACTAAGCAAACAAACCTCCATAAAAAAAAAAAAAAAAAAAAGAAATCTGCAAATTAACTTGCTTTATTTTGTCACGAAGAAGAGTACTTTCTTAAAACAATAACTTTGGAACATATTTCCTTGTCCTCAGAGGATCTATATATCTGCCAGCAGCACCACCCCCAAGAAGATTTCTGTATCTTCCTCAGGAAAAAAAAAAAAGATACTCTCTGAAATCTCTAAGAAGGCAGGCAGGGTTCCTGAGGATAATATAGGCAGCAACAGGAAAGTCAATAGTGGGAGTTATTTGGTTTGAAACATCTAAGCCTGGTGCATGATAACAAGATTGGAGAGATGAGTATATCAGGCTTGTGAATGATTAACTCATAGAAAAGGAGTAAAACAAAGCCATTGAGGACCTACTGTCCTGTAATCCAATGGAAAAGACATTAGAGTCATTGAAAGTGTTATTCTGTGTTACAGATACATCCTGTTTCTGTGACAACTAAATGACCAGACATGTTATAAGGGAGGAAACAGTTTAATTCAGGAGACAGGTTCGGTCCATCACTGAGGGAAGTTGAGGCAGGAAATCAAAGAGCAACTTGAAGCAGAAACTTTAGAAGAATGCTGTACATAGAGGAAGCCATGGAAGGCTTGCTGTCAGCCTCAGGTTTAACTAGCTTCCTTAAACAGCTCAGAAACATTTTCTCCAGGTATGTGACCACCTATAGTTTCCTCCTACATTAACTAACAATCAAGACAATTATCTGCAGGGATGTCAATAGGCTAATCCAACATGATGACTGCTCATCAATTGAGGTTCCATTCTCAGACAACTCTGGGTTGTGTCAAGTAGACAATTAACTAGGCATCTTGGTTGATTTAGATGGTGATCTTCTTAGAAGCAGTGAGTTCCTGAACTTTGGAAACAGTCCCAGTTGTGACATGCCTCCACAGGAATTATTCAGGAAGGCCATGGTGGCTCGCATAATAATACAGGTTGTTTGGTTGGGTTTTTTTGTTTTGTTTTTTGTTTTTTTACAATTCTTTTGAATTCACAGGATAAATAGAAGTGAGATAATATTAAAGAAGGTAAACTTTGGTTGTTGTAATGAGTCTCTGGGCCACCTGTAGCATGAATCTTATTTATTTATTTATTTATTTTTAGGTATCCAAGGCATAACTTTTTCTTACTTTAATTTTTTTGAAAGATTACTTTTTTCTTCTTAATTATTATTATATTTGTTTTAATTTTGCACATCAAAAATGGGTTCCCCTGTCCTACCCCTCCTGCTCCCACCCCACCTTCCCCCCATTCCCTTCCATCTATTCCCATCTCCTCCAGGGCCAAGACTCCCCTAGGGATTCATTTAAACCTGGTGGATTCAGTACAGGCAGGTCCAGTCCCCTCCTACAAGGCTGAGCAAAGTGTCCCTGTGTAAGCCCAAGGTTCCAAACAGCCACCTCATACACTAAGGACAGTTATGGATCCCACTACCTGGGTGCCTCCCAAACAGTTCAAGCTATTCAATTGTCTCACTTATGCAGAGGGCCTGATCCAGCTGGGGGCTCCACAGCCTTTGGTTCATCATTTATGTGCTTCCATTAGTTTGGCTATTTGTCCCTGTGCCTCTCCAATCTTGGTCTCAACAATTCACGCTCTTACAGTCCCTCCTCTTTCTCAACAAATGAACTCCTGGAGCTCCACCTGGGGCCAGGCTGAGGATCTCTGCATCCACTTCCATCAGTTATTGGATGAGAGTTCCAGCACGACTGTTAGGGTGTTTGGCCATCTGATCACCAGACTAGGTCAGATCAGGTTTTCTCTTGACCATTGCCAGCAGTCTACAGAGGATGTATCATTGTGGATTTCTGGGGACCTCTCCAGCACTCTGCCTATTCCTGTTCTCATGTGGTCATCATTTATCATGGCCTGTTATTCCTTGTTCTCCCTTTCTGTTCTTGATCCAGCTGGGATCTCCTGCTCCCCTAAGCTTACTTTCCCTCAAATCTTGCCCTTCATTTCTCCCACTGTCATCCAGGTTGTTCATGTAGATCTCATCCATTTCTCTGTCATTGGGTGATCCCTGTGTCTTTCCTAGGGTCCTGTTTTCTAGGTAGCCTCCCTGAAGTTGTGTAGCAGGCTAGTCATCTTTGTTTTACATCTAGTATCCTCCTATAAATGAGTACATGTCATGTTTGGCCTTCTGAATCTGGGTTACCTCACACAGGATGATTTTTTCTAGATCCATCTATTTGCCTGCAAACCTCATGATGTCATTGTTTTTCTCTGGTGAGTAGTACTACATTGTGTATATGTACCATATTTTCTTTATCCTCTTCTGTTGAAGGACATCTAGGTTGTTTCCAGGTTCTGGCTATTATAAACAATATTGATATTAACATAGCTGAGCAAATGCCCTTGTGGTATGATTGAGCATTACTTAGGTATATGCCCAAGAGAGCTAAGGCTGGGTCTTCGGGGAGATGGATTCCCAATTTTCTAAAGAAATGCCATATTGATTTCCAAAGTGGCTGTACAAGCTTGCATTCCCACCAGCAGTGGAAGAGAGTTTCCCTTGTTCCACAACCTCTCCAGCATAAGCTGTCTTCAGTGTTTTTGATCTTAGCCATTCTGACAGGTGTAAGGTGGTATCTCAGAGTCATTTTGATTTGCATTTCCCAGATAATTAGGGATGTTGAGCAATTCCTTAAATGTCTTTCAGAAATTTGAACTTCCTCTATGGAGAATTCTCTGTTTACTTCTTTAGCCCATTTCTTAATTGGACTGTTGGGCATTTTGATGTCTAATTTCTTGAGTTCTTTATATATTCTGGATATCAGCCCTCTGTCAGACATGGGGTTGGTGAAGACCTTTGCCTATTCTGTAGGCTGTTGCTTTGTGTTGTTGACCATGTCCTTTGCTCTACAAAAGCTTCTCAGTTTCAACAGGTCCCATTGATTGATTGTTTCTCTCAGTGTCTGTGCTACTGGTGTTATATATAGAAAGTGATCTTCTCTTCTATCAGGGTCAGAGTAACTGGATTTATGTTGAGGTCTTTGATCCACTTGGACTTAAGTTTTGTGCATGGTGACAAATATGGATCTATTTGCAGCCTTCTACACATTGACATCCAGTTATGCCAGCACCATTTGTTGAAGATGCTTTCTTTTTTCCATTGTACATTTTTGGCTTCTTTGTCAAAAATTTTATGTTCATAGGTGTGCAGGTTAATGTCAGATTCTGCAATTCGATTCCCTTGGTCCACATGTCAGCTTTTATGCCAGTACCAAGCTGTTTTTATTATGGTAGCTCTATAGTAGAGCTTGAGGTTGGGGATTGTGATGCCTCCAGAGGTTGTTTTATTGTACAGGATTCTTTTGACTATCCTAGGTTTTTTTGTCTGTGCAGAATTGTGTTGGTAAGTTGATGGGGATTGCATTGAATCTCTAGATTGCTTTTGGTAAAATCGCCATTTTTACTATGTTAATCCTGCCTGTCCATGAGCATGGGAGGTCTTTCCATTTTCTGACATCTTCTTCAGTTTCTTTTTTCAGGGACTTAAAGTTCTTGTCATATATGTCCTTCACATGCTTAGTTAAAGTAACCCCAAGGTATCTTATATCATCTGTGGCTATTGTAAAGGGTGATGTATCACTTATTTCCTTCTCAGCCTGTTTCTGTATCGTATATAGGAAGGCTACTGATTTTTTGAGTTGATCTTGTATCCTGCTATGTTGCTGAGGTTTTTATTAGCTGTATCAGTTCCTTGGTTGAATTTTTGGAGTCACTCATATATACTATCATGTCATTTGCAAATAGGGAAAGCTTGACTTCTTCCTTTCCAATTTGTATCCCCTTAATCTCTTTAAGTTGTCTTATAGCTCTGGCTAGAACTTCAAGTACTATATTGAATAAGTATGAGGAGAGGGGACAGCCTTGCCTTGTTCCTGATTTTAGTGGTATTGCTTTGAGTTTCTCTCTATTTAATTTGATGTTGGCTGTTGGCTTGCTTTAAATTGCCTTTATTGTGTTTAGGTATGTTCCTTGTATTCCTGATTGCTCTAAGACCTTTATTATGAAGGGGTGCTGGATTTTGTCAAATGCCTTTTCTGCATCTAGTGTGTTGATCATGTGTTTTGTTTTGCTTTTTTCCTTTGAGTTTGTTTATATGGTGTTTTACATGGATGGACTTTTGTATGTTGAACGACCCTTGCATCCCTGGCATTAAGCCTCCTTGATCATGGTGGATAATTGTTTTGATGTGGAGTCTGTTTGCCAGTATTTTATTGTGTATTTTTGTATCAATGTTCATGAGGCAATTGGGGCTGTATCTCTCTTTGTTTGGTTAGGATTCAGGGTAATTGTAGCCTCATAGAAGGAGTTTGGTAATATCCCTTCTGCTTCTATTGTGTGTAACAATTTAGAGTTTTGGAATTAACTCTTCTTTGAAGATCTGATAGAATTCTGTGCTGAAACCATCTGGTCCTGGGATTTGTTTTGTTGGGAGACTTTTAATGACTGATTCTAATTCCTTACTGGTTATTGGACTATTTAAATGGTTTATCTGGTCTTGATTTAACTTAGGTATGTGGTACCTATCCAGAAAATTATCCATTTCTTTTTTATTTTCCAGTTTTGTGGAGTAGAGGTTTTTGAAGTAATATCTTATGATTCTCTGGATTTCCTCATTGTCTGTTGTTATGCCCCCCTTTTCATTACTGATTTTGTGAATTTGGATGCTCTCTCTCTCTGTCTTTTGGTTAGTTTGCATAAGAGCTAGTCTATCCTGTTGATTTTCTCAAAGAACTAACTCTTTGTTTCATTGATTATTTGTATGTTCTCTTTGTTTCTGTTTTGTTCATTTCAGCTCTCAATTTGATAATTTCCTGGCATCTATTCTTCCTGGGAGACTTTGCTTCTTCTTGTTCTAGAGCGTTTAGGTGTGCTGTTCAGTCACTAGTTTGAGACTTTTACAACTTCTTGATGTGGGCATTTAGTGTTATGAATTTCCCTCTTAGCACTGCTTTCATAGTGTCCCATAAGTTTGGGTATGTGGTGTATTCATTTTCATTGATTTCTAGGAAGTCTTTAATTTCTTTCTTTATTTCTACCTTAACCCATTGGTGATTCAGTTGAGCATTATTCAGTATCCATGAGATTGTAGGATTTCTGTAGGTTTGTTGTTGTTGTTATTGAAATCTAACTTTAAACCATGGTGGTCTGATAGAATGAAGGAGGTTAGTTCAATTGTTTTGTATCTGTTGAGATTTGCTTTGTGGCCAAGTGATTGGTCGATTTTAGAGAAGCTTCCATGGGGTGCTGAGAAGAAGGTATATTCCTATTTGTTAGGATGGAATGTTCTGTAGATATCAATTAAGTCAATTTGAGCATAACATCATCAGTTAAATCCTTTATTTCTCTGTTAAGTTTTCATTTGGGAGATTTGTCCAGTGGTAAAAATGGGGTGTTGAAGTCTCCCACTATTAATGTTTGGGGTTTTACATGTGATTTAAGCTTTAGTAATGTTTCTTTTACATATGTGGGTGCCCTTGTGTTTGGGGCATAAATGTTCAGAATTGAAACTTCATCTTGGTGGATCTTTCCTGTGATGAGTATGTAATGTCCTTCATCATCTCTTTTGATTGATTTTAGTTTGAAGTCTATTTTGCTGGATATTAGGATGGCTATACCTGCTTGCTTTTTAAGACCATTTGATTGGAAATTCTTTTCCCAGCCTTTTATTCTTAGGTAGTGTCTATTTTTGAATTTGAGGTGTGTTTCTTGTATGCAGCAAAAAGATGGGTCCTGCTTTGGTATCCATTCTGTTAGCCTGTGTCTTTTTACAGGTGAATGAAGTCCATTGATATTAAGCAATATGAATGACCAGTGATTTTTCATTCCAGTTATTATTTTTTTGGTGGTAGTGTGTGTGTAATTCTCTTCTTTGAGGTTAACTGCTGTGGTGTTATCTATTGCCTGTGTTTTTGAGGGTGTATCTGATTTCCTTAGGTTGGAATTTTCCTTGAAGTGCTTTATGTAGGGCTGGGTTTGTGGATAAGTATTGTTTAAATCTGGTTTTGTCTTGGAAGGTCTTGTTCACTCCATCTATGATGATTGAAAGTTTTGCTGGCTATATTAGCATAGGCTGGCATCCTTGGACTCTTAGTGTCTGCTTTATATCTGTCCAGGTCCTTCTGGCTTTCAAAGTCTCCATTGAGAAATCGAGTGTTATTCTGATGGGTTTGCCTTTATAAGTCACTTGGCATTTTTCCCTTGCTGCTCTTAATATTCTTTCTTTATTCTGTATGTTTAGTTGTTTAATTGTTATGTGGTGAGGGGACTCTTTTGGGGGGTTTAGTCTGTTTGGTATTCTATAGGCCTGTTGTATCTTCATAGGCATTTCCTTTTTTATGTTGAGAAAGTTTTCTTCTATGATCTTGTTGAATGTATTTTCTGTGCCTTTGAGTTGGTATTCTTCTCTTTCCTCTATTCCTACTATTCAGAGGTTTGGTCTTTTTTATGGTGTCCCAAATTTCTTGGACATTTTGAGTCATGACTTTGTTGGCTTTAGTGTTTTCTTTGACTGATGAATCTATTTCTTCTACTGTATCTTTAACACCAGAGATCCTCTCTTCCATCTCTTGCATTCTGTTGGTTATACTTGCATCTCAAGTTCCTGTTTGTTTATTCAGATTTTCTATTTCCAGCATTCCTTCTGCTAGTGTCTTCTTAATTTTCTCTATTTCCCTTTTCAGGTCTTGGACTGTTTCCCTCATCTATTTCATTGTTTTTTCATGATTTTCCTTCAGGGATTTATTGGGTTTTTTTTTTCTTCACTTTTCCTTTCCTCTAGTTTTTTATAACAATCTTCCCATTTTTGTTTGTCTGTTCCTCCACTTGATTTTTGATTTCTTCTATATAAGCCTCTACCCTCTTCATGATGTTATTCATAAGGTTGTTTTCTTCTGCTTCTTCCATATTGTGATATTCAGGTCTAGCTGTTGGAGAAGTGCTAGGTTCTGGTGATGCTGTATTGCTCTTTATTTTGTTGTATGTACTTCTGCCTTGACATCTGCCCATCTCCTTGTGGATTCGTTCTTGGTCTTATCAGCGCTTGACAGATTGAGTAAGCTTCTCTCTGGTCCAGATGGAAGCTCTGGGCTCAATTGGAGCTGGGGGCTGGTCTTTTAGTCAGGCAGTGGCTGTGGTCTCAGGCGGATGAGTATGGGACCAGGGTGTGGAGATTGCAGGGTCTGCTGGGTGTCTTGGAGAAGGGGAACCTTTCCGGATTGGTGTGGTTCCTGCCTGATGGCCAGAACCTGGGGCCAAGTTGGGCAGGTCTTCCCCAGAATGGGATGGGACCTAGGGGCAGGCCTCTCTGGGTATCCACAGCCCATTTTTCAGTCTGAGTTGTAGGCATCTTATTTTGCCAGGATGGCTTATTCACATGGTGATTGTCATGAAACTTTAGTTAGCATTTCGCTATGTGGCTTTTCAAGAGAGTGGTAATAATGCTGTTAAGACAAAGCAGTTTTCCTCTCCTACTGTGAAACTGCTATGTCTTTGATCATCTAGCACCAAAGACAAAAAAAAAAAAATAGATAGGTACTCTACTTAAGGAATAAAGCAAAATCTTAGAATACACAAAATCCTGGGTTTAACCCCCACTACTTATGAAGAACAAAAGTTTAGTTGCATTAATTTTATTTGTAGTTACAGTTAACAGTTACATTTAGCAATACTGAGGGTTGAGGGAGATTTAATCCTTAATTTTGAAAATCACATCAAATAACTGTGTACTTATAATAAACAACTCTACCCATCAGTTCTGTCATACAAGTCAAAATCATTGGTGCCAAGAGTTACATCACAGAACACCAGGTTTAGTTTGAACTAGTAGCTGGTCTTCCCATATTTCTTGAGAGAAGCAATATGGACATGAATATGACTCTTTATTATAAACTGTTAGTTTGGATGACTATGCAAATTTAACTATACAGCCTTATTTTCCCTTTGTGTGATCTATAATTCTGTCTATATTGTAAAGATTTCCTGAAAATTCTGTGAAATAATGTACATAACATGTTTATCATTGTGAATACTGAACATACTGAACAAAAATAGTGCACACTGAAGGTGATTGTTAGGGTATCGTTATAATAATCATGGACAGATTGAAAGCCTTAGCATGTGCTTTGTTTTCCTAAGAGCCTGTCATAAGTTAAGTGTCAACTATGCTCCAAAGTCAAAAGAATTCCCAGGGATTGTATAGTCTCAGTTCGGCTGTTTGAAGTGCATAATAGAATACAATGGAGGACAGATTACGTTACTGTTTAATTTTTTATTTTTTTTTACTTTTATTTTTTTTATTACCCAATGGAAAAGGCACCATGTATGAAAAGGCACCATTTATTTTAAAGTTTTCTTTATGATCTTATCATGTAGCCATGCTTAGGTTTTCCAGAGATTATACAGAAAGGGATGAAATTTACAGGAAGTTCAAGGTAGAATGATGTAAAACTGCAAATAAAATATTCTGCCTCACTTCTTATTTGAATAAATAATCACATCACCCAAGATGAACAAATCACACTGCACTTTATTTTTAATGTATCTTTAACCTGAACCCACACTATGATGGATAAAGAGAAGGCAAATAACAAAGATAAAATTAAAGGACTGTTAAAAAGTTGACTTACTGGTTAGTTGAACATTTACAATGTTTATTCCAAATTAACAGTTCTGTTCAAGTTCTCAGAATTGTCATCTTTATTTATTTTGCCAACTTAGAGCTAATTCTACAAAACTATGAGATAAAATCTGTTATTATTTTCTTTTACTAAATATAAAATTAAAATTCATGCTGAATTATACTTCTCCCCAAGGGTAATTATTCCCATGGCTTCTCATTTCCAGAAATATCCTGTACATTTTTTAGCTATTTCTTTTTCTTTTCCTAATCTTGTGTTACTTGCTAATGAATCACTAAGACCTCAGATAATCCCTTTAAAATCCATTAATAGTCCACCCATAAAGTAAGGCTCTTTTCATACATACCCTTCATATTTATTTTGTACTGACTTTTCAGAGAAGATATTTGTAGTTTATTATTTTTATTATAGGTCTTCAAAATATCTATTAATTAATTAATTAAGTGTGTGTATGCATGTATTTATGTGTGTGAGAGAGAGAGAGAGAAAGAGAGAGAGCACTTATTAATGTTTAAAGACAACTTATAGAAGTAACTTATATCCTACCACATGGACTCTGGGGATTGAAATAAGGAAATCAGGCTTGACGACAAAGGCTTTTACTCACTGAGCCCTCAGCAAAACATTTTCTTTCTAATTACAAAAGATACATTTTTATGTTTATTGTATAAATATTCAGGAAGCACATACCATTACATGATTTTAATTCAATATAAATCTGTGAGTTTCATCATGCCAGGTAATATTATAAGAAGTAATGGAGGCAAAGTGAATTTGAAGAGCAATGGTGCTTCAAAAACCTACTTCCAATGTAATGTTGCTTTTAATCTCCATTTTCCTCTCTCTGTTCTCATCCAAATTTCCTTCCATCCATGCAAGCACCCATCCATCACAAAACAAAACCAAAAACAAATAACAGCAACAGAAAAAAAGATGTTAAATGTATGTGAAATATGTCAGATGTTGTTATATTAGATCCACTCTTCACTACATGAAGAAGACCCAAGAACCTACACATTTTGGTTTCAACAAAGTTTATATTTAGGATATCAAAGGGAGAAGAAGAAACAGGGATGCAACTCCTTTTCAGTTGTTAAATGCACAGCAATAACTGTAGCTAGAGTTTTCCTGTGTTCCCGCCTGCTGGTGATCAGGACAAATCTCTCTAACCTGCCAGTCCCAAAGCCACTGGGAGCCAAGTAAACACACAGAGGCCTATATTATTTATAAACTGTATGGCCATTTGCTCAAGCTTATTACTGACTAGCTCTTTGCTCTTACACTTAAATTAACCCATAATTCTTATTTATGTTTAGCCACATGGCTTGGTACCTTTTCCCAGTTCTGCATTCACATATTGCTTCTCATGGTGGCAGCTGGCAGCATCTACTGACTCTGCCTTCCACTTCCCAGAATTCTCTTCTCTCTTTGTCCCACCTATACTTCCTGCCTGGCTACTGGCCAATCAGCATTTTATTTATCAACCAATATAGCAACACATTCACAGCATACAGATATCCACATCAAATAACTGCTTTCTCTTTAAATACCGTGTTTCTCAGAAACAATTTAACTCATTCATTCTGGTAGCAAACCATAATCAAATTAATCTGTAATCTCAATATATTCTCTTTCTGTTTTAGAACACTGTGAGATCTTTTTCAATGTGAATCAAGTATAAAAATTATCATGAAAAATGTGAATAATGCCAAACAGATATTAAATTCAGGATTCACCAAGGTTGTAGAAATGTGTCCTAGACCTTAGTAAGACCATTTGAAAGTGCTGAAATGGATATCAAAACAGAAAATTGGTGAAATTCAAAATGTTCTTTGATTTGACCCAGATTTTACCTACTATGATATCCTATCCAAGGCATACATTCGTTATCCATGCAGATGGTCCTCATTATTTTAGAAAAGTTGGCATATCTTTAAACTTTGGTGGGGAATCCACATTAAATAACAGAAGGTAGCTCAGAACTTTGTCTGTTATTACATGAATTTCCCTTAGGTCAGAAAGTAGATGAAGAGTCTTTTAAATTACTTGGAGATGCAATCTGTGATCAATCATCTTCAAAGTATTAAATCTGGTGACCATTATAGAAATAACTTCAATTTGCAACTACATGGCATTTATTGATTTGATTTTTTTTTTTTTTTTTTAGAACTCTGTGTATCTGCTTTGGAATGTTGGCAATTATATAAACATTTAATGAAACTCTGCCAATTTTTTAAAAATTCATTCACACTTATTATTCACTTTCACATTACTGACAGTTACCATAAATAAACTAGTTGTAGCATTTGATTTTTGGTGTTCATAGAAAGCTATGACTCATGAGGCAAATCAGGTCTCAACCTAAAGAACATGCTTTGATTTCTGTTTCTGAGTTGATATGGTACTGGTATGGCTTTCTCAAAAGGGCAAATATTTGATTCAGAACTATTCTGTTTCTTCTGTCATGAATGGAGGGATGAAAGCGACGTATTTACCATGTGCTATTCTTGACATTCCCCACAAATTCATAGAAGTTTACAGTGGGGACTTGTAGTGCTGGCAGTGAGGACCTAAGCTGGAGACACTGGAGTGCCCAGGATCCATGCTTCTTAATGACAGTTTGAGTTCTTTTACATACATGAAGGTAAAGGAGTTTCATGGTTTCTTACTGCCAAGGACACTGCAGATAATCTTACAGATGGGTGTGCATGATGTCAGGTGGTATCCTCATGTAATTTCTGAATTGTCTTTTTCACTTATAGACAGGACACACAGAAGTAGGTCTCATGCAGAGAGGAAGAACAGCAGAAGCAGTGAAGTGTAAGGTTTTCCACTCTTGCTCTCACCTCGTGGTTTTTAACTCTGCAATTGGTTCTGTGTTTCTTATTTAACAAGCCGGTTATATCTGTAAGAACTTACAGCTAACATATTACTAAACTAGCATATAGTCCCTTAATGCATTCTAAATATATATCATTATACCCGCTAATAAGTTTGGTCTTCACCTATAATCAAAGAAACTTCTCTATTCAATGGAAGGAACCATTAACCAACCAAAAATGCAGAGTTTTGGAGCATATTCTCAAAGGATACATCTATAAAACAACTCCATCACCCAAGTCTCAGGGAACACTGCCAGAAGAGAGAGTTGTAAGTGCCATAGAGCAGGGATCAGGTAGTAGAAAATCAGCTGGAAAAACCTTGGGCTTTAGTATAAGGGAAATCTGAGCTCATATATAAGCATTACCTTTCAATGAGTGACTAGGTCATGTTTCATAACCTTGCTGATTCTTTCTGTCAGACTTACAAAAATAATAAACACAATATAATACACCCATGGCAAACAATGATTGCACACAAAATGCATAAAATAGGGGAAATATTATTCAGGAACAAAGCAATTTTTACGTTCATATTTTTTTGAGAAAACAATTACAAAAAAGACATAAAAGTCAAAGGATAATTTCTTCTTCAAATAGTCAGAAAGTTTAAATTGTGTTGTAAAACTGTGCTTCGATCTAATCAAAGTGTTACCAGAGAGACACAGGAAATGGGCACAGGTACCTTGGGAGAGGACAACAACATATTAGCAGCAGGATTTCATACAAAGTTTATACCCAACAACTGGGATGTCATTAGTAATTATGAATAAATATATTCCCTCAGGGATGTTCCACAGATGATTAAGTTCAGCCCATAGTTAAAATAATCTACCATTTGTGTGGGATGAGTGCCTGGGGGAAGTACCTTCTTTGAGATATGAGAATATCAGATAAATAAAAGTCTGAGATAAACAGGGAAATGTATTCTCTAGCAACTGATTTTTCATAATAGGCATAAAGTGATATCAGGTGAATTTTGGTAAATGGCAATCTTTGCTACAACATGTAAATCTGTAACTGTTACTTGATTAACTAACCCCCCCATACACATTCTAGGAAGAGAGATAAATGCTCATTTTCCTTTATAAAATTACTTAAATGTACTCTGTTCTTATACAGAATCTTATAAAATCAAGCAATTTTTTTCTTTATTAAAGTTTTTATTCAATTTACATACCAACTGCAGATCCTCCTCTCTTCCCTCCTCCTGCTTCCTTCAGCAGCTTCTCCCCCCAAACCTACCCCCTATTCCTTCCTCGAAAAAGTAAGCCCTCTCATGGGCTGTGGAGCCTCCATGGGACTAGACTAGGCCCTCTGCTTAAGCAAGACAGTTGTGTAGCTTGGTCTGCTTAAGGAGCCTCTGGCAGTGGGATCAGAATCTATCCCTAGTGCATGAGCTGGCTTTTTGGAGCCCATTACCAATGGTGGGACAAGTTGCATGGACTTGATGCATGGGGAGAGGCTTGGACCTGCCTCAACTGAATGCATCAAGCAAATATTTTAAGGGAAACAGTGATAGCTGGCACACCTGTAGATATGTTTACAGTTATTTCAATGAGACAAATATTTCAAATCACTATAGTTGGCAGAAATCCAGATCTGACAACCCTAACATAAATAATATGAATTACCTATGATCAGTGTGGTTAAGGCTTATGGGAAGAAGTATATAGAATGAATATTCATAGTTTTAAAATTCAGAAACTTAAACAGTTTCAGTTTCAAATGGAAATAATTGCTATATATAAAAGCAAATCAATAACTAAAACATAGAAGAATGCACCTGTTTAAGGCTAATCCATATCTAATCATTTTTTGTTTAAATGAAAATTTAGCCATAGCAAGGGAATACTTTAAGCTTATAATGGCATCCATGTAGATCACAATGTAAAATCGCAACTAAATTTATAGGACAAACATGCCATAAGTACTTGTTTATAAACTGAACTTCATGAAAATTAAAAACTCACTATACAAAAGAAAATGAAGAGAATCTACAAAGTAGGAGAGTATATGTGAGACACAAATATTTCATGAGCTATCTGGTTGATTTTACTTATATTTGGCATTTAGCAACTATTGCCTAAGAGAAGGTATATTTTCATTAAATTATGTATTATTGTTCAAACATGGACTCTCTTAAGAATGGTGTATTAGTCAGGGTTTTCTAGAGTAACATGTCTTATAGAATGAGTCTCTCAATATATAGAAAAGTGATTTATTAGAATGGCTTACAGCTGCAATCCAGCTAATCCAACAATGACTGGTTTTGGATGGGATGTCCAAGGAAATTTTGAAATTGGTGAATTCAGACTGACATATTTTCATGAAATGATGCTTAGAAAGACATTTGTTGTGGAAATATTCTTTTACACTGTGGGAAAATGTGTCACTGTGATTGGTTTAATAAAGAGCTAGGCAGGAGGTGTAGGCGGAACTTCTGGACAGAAAGAGGACTAGGAAGAAGAAAGGCAGAGTCCTCGGCGAGACATGGATGAACAAAATAGAGATGAGATAAGGAATGCCTGGAAGAACATAGATTACAAATATGGGTTAATTCAAGTTATGAGAACTTGTTTGAAACAAGTCTAAGCTAAGCCCATCTTTTGTAATTAATAATGTCTTTTTGTCATTTTTTTGTGAGCTGGCACCCCCAAAACAAGTCAGTCTACAGACATTTATGTATTTTGCAAATATCATTTACTTAAGAGAAATGGATGAATCTTCATCATACTACATTTAAGGATGACTTGGCAACAAGTATTTCAAGCCTGTTACTCTATGTTTTGATGGGCTGTGTTTCAATTTGGTTTAGCTAACTGTTAAACAGAAACTGAGAAACATAAATTTGAACTTCCATGGTCAGGTACAATGCCATTTCATCCCATTTGTGAGTTCTAGTTAAACAAAACTCCAGTGTAAGCAAATCATAATGCTGAAGTCCATTTAAAATTAATAACAATAAAGCAAAACAAAAATTAAGCTATGGTGATGAATGTATGGATGTATTAGACAAGATTTATTTTTTAAGCCATTTAGGTATATCCTGTTGATTTCATTATGTTGCGACAGTTCAATATTTCAATGGAATAAAGTAAGTAAGTGTAAGTAAGCAGGGTGTATAGAGTTAAAAGTGAATGTTTTCTATGATTCATGCACTCTACTGAATAATCAGTGGAATGTGAACTGCCTAATTCACAATCTGTATTTCTTCAGTATCACATCAGTGTTCCTTTAAAATTGGCTTAATTCCAACAGTTTAGCTTGAAGAAAATGTGAACAGATGGCAATTTATTTCTTTAAGCATTCATTCAGTTTGGCTTAGTATGACTTACAGGTTAGATATTTCTCAATAAATTATCTTCCCTGCTCTCATTTCATCCTCACTTGAAAAGATTGGAGATGTTGGTCAGTTGGTTTCGATCCAATGGAACATTAAAAACAACATTTAAGTAAAGTTTAATTCTGTTTTAATTGTAAATTAAATCATTTTGCCTAAGGATAAATCCTTACTGTATCATTTATCTGAATTTTTTAAGTAAGATTTGAAATTTGTAATTAAATTTAATCCAATAATCCCTGCTTAGTTTGTGTGAGGTCTCAGGTTCAATACCTGATACCACAAATCATAAGTAATAACAACAGTTTTGCTTAGACATGTTAGCAAATACCATTTTATAAATTGATATGATAAAGAAAGAAATAATTGCTCAGAGTCACTTACTTGTTTAATAGTATCTCTTTTTCTGTTGGCATCCTATTAGAACTAATATCTTAAATGGACTGACATGATTCCTCTGCCAGATATCAATTATTAAAATTGTCACTAATAATGAGGCTACAATGACCTTTGTTATATATTAGTTGTGTCTTTCTTTCTCTTCATCCAGTAAATATGTCTAATATTATACTCAGCTTTGTTAACTATAAGTTAAATTATTCAATTAACTAAATAAAAACTTTCTGGAAAAGTTATAAGTATCAATTTAAGTAGAAAGGCATTGCATAATATATACAAGCCAGATGAATGAAAATTTCATCAGTGACACAGGTTTGCAAGGATATAACAGTCTTAATGTGGGAAATTCATTACTTAAATCTGATACCATTACCATAATGAACATGTGCAAGTATTAGTTTCATAATTAAAGTAAAAAGCAATTATAATGTTCTTTAAACTGTGAGCATAAGAATCAAATTCTTGAATGTTGTTCATGGATTTCCTTAGTGGTTATCTAGAGGGATATCTTAGCCTCAATATTCTGCATTTTAAGATACAGGTGAACATGGAGATTCTTGAGATAGCTTGATGGGAAACAGCTTGTGTGTGGCACAGTACCTTGTTTTAAATACTCAACACCGTTCTAAAAGTTGGTGATATCTGCACTTTGCATATAACCTCAGCCTTGGGGATCAGAGGCAGGCAGTGAGAAATGCTAGCCTGAAAAACAACTGTAAGGTTCAATGAGTAATTAATCTCAAAACCTTAAGATAGAAACTAATAGAAGATTCTTGATGATCTCATCTGGCCTATGTATGGACACACAAGGATGTATGCATCTCTCACAGGTGATTATGCACACATCACAACACATGTGTACCTTTACCCCCCCTACACACACACACAAAAATTGGTAGATGTGTGATATTATAACATTTGTAAAAAAAGAAAAAAAAAGGAAGGTACTCATTTTCCTATTATGTTTCTTTCTGAACTAAATCCCTTCATTTAAAAAGTATTCAACTAACAAATGTTGCCAGATATCAATGCATGTTGAATATATCAATTTAACATCTAAAGCTAGAGATAGCTATAGTCAATTGCATAAGACTTTAATTTTTAGTGCAAACTAAGAAATTTAATGTAATCATTCTGAATAATGAAGTTGTACTCAGGAATGTCAATGAAAATGCATGAAATGAGATTTGTTAAGTATAGATAACATGATAGTCTTACAACATCTGCCAATTAACCATTCATTATTAGCTAAGACTTTTACACAGCTAAGAAAATAGCTTTTGGGTAGGTAATTTGAAGGCATTTGCTATCATGTCAATCTGGTCAAGAATCACAACTGTTATACAACATTTCTTCAAGCTCAAAAAAAAAAAAAAAAACAGTATGAAATGGCTCAATAAACCTTAAGAAACCATATTTGTACATATTCTAAGCTGCTACTCTGCCATATTGGACTAGAATTTATGACTGGGGTTTCAAATTAGTTTTCTTTGTAATGCAGAATGAAAAATTAATAGAATATAAATTCAGCTGACCAGTTAGCATTTGTCTTAAAACTAGAAATCGATAACATATATTATGGCAGGGTTAAGAGCTCTGCCTTTATGATAATAGAAAAGTGTTTGGAATTCATTTTGTTACTGGACATAAGAGTCTTTAGAGAAATCAATAAAATAAAATATAATTCATAAGATTATAAATGATTCATATTAAATCTTCTTCAAAAGATGGCAAGAATCTCTGAATATGACCCAAACCTAGTTTGAAAATTGAAGCACATGTCTATAACAGCAGATGTTTAAGAAACATGTGTATCTCTGCTGTGTAAATATTCTAATTTTAAGCCACTGTTAGTGATAACAGACATGTTTCATGAAAGTAATACCATAAAACCCATCAAGTTCAGTTCCATATTACAATCAATTAGGAAAGTGAGGAATGTCATATTTCATCATTGTTTTACAAAAGCCTCAGTAGAAGAAACAGGAAAATGGGTGGCTCTTTAGGACGGGAGAGGAGGTAAAGGAGGAAGGTGGATAGGAAGTTAACAGGGAATAGCAGAATACAGCTGGCCTTATTAGGAAAGGGTGCGACTTAGGGGAGGGAGAGCTATATAAATACACAAGGAGGTGGGTAGGTAAGATAAAATGTATATGGCTGAAAAACCCAGAAAAATTACAATATATTCTATTTATGTAAAAAACATCACTAAAAAATCTGTAACACATAATTCATCGTATATAAAAAAAAAATACATAGTTTTAATGACCCTTTATCATCTCAGCTGATGGCACTCCATCAAAAAGTTAAAGACCACCTTAAAAAAAACTGCCCTGGAGGAGATGGGAATGAGGGGTGGGCTGAGGGGAAGGCGGGCAGTGGGGGCAGAAGGGGAGAGGACAGGGGAACCGATGGCTGATATGTAAAATTAAATTAAATTATAAAATAAAAAAAGAATGATAAAAAATAAAGTGTAAAGTTGACATTAAAAAAAAAAAAAACAAAACTCAATGCTAGATTGAGAGACCCTCTTTTGAGTGGTTGGCCAGGGCTGTTGACCAGATGCCTAAAATATACAGCCTGTTGCTGCTGACCCTCATTGCCCCACAGAGATAGAAGGTTAGTCTTTATTGCTAGTGGCACTAAGCACTTCAGAAACAGGTCTCAGTCCCTGAGCTGGAACTGAGCTAAATATCCCCCTTTGAGGACTAACATTCACAATATAGGAAGGCACCATGGAAGAATCCAAAGAATAGAAGCACCTAACTAACTGTCACACCTATTTGTGACTCCTCTGCAGAACATTAAAAACTGGCACGGCACAATAACTCTCTGGGTGCAGTAGTGGAGTGGCATATCTGTCTCATTACCAATGACTCTATAAACGAACTTAAGATTCTTTGAACAAAGGGAATATCATCCCTGTTACCAGAACTCCAGCTAAGTACTCAGTGTAATCAGTGCTAGTGAAATCACGGTTACTGGAGGAGAATGTACAACCAATTATTTACTAAACAAGGATAATCACTCACAACAATCTATACAAATTTGTCCTTGTACTCACATGTAGGTATAATTTTTACCCCTCATCAGGAAAAAGTTTTATTTTTAATTTTTTCCAGTAAACAGAGACTACCACAGAACAGACTTCTGGAGCCTAGTTCCAATGGGTAGCGCTACAAAACATCTCTTACCTAAAGCTTAAGAAACATTGAACAAGGCAGGTAGAAAAATTGTAAGAGTTAGAAGATCAGCGAGTTTGTTGTGAAATTCTGTTTCTAAGCAACATTAGAAGCAACATCCATAAAATTATCTTCGACATAATGAGCTAAACATGAACTGAAAAAGGAAGACGCCAATGAATATTACAAACTACATGGGGGAAATGTTCAGTGGCCTCAACATTACATAAAGTACCACAGGCAACTTACTAAAGTTGAAAGAGGGAGAACTGATGGTTCCCAGGAAAGAGTATGCAAATTAGTTTTGCAATGCTGAACATTCAGCTCTGGAAACATATATACCAGTGACATTATATGGGCTCAACAGGTTGTATTTGGAATTATATATGCATATGAAAAAGCATGTCGACATTAAAAAAAACCTGATAGATAAAGAAATTATGAATTTGTACAGAGTGAGGGAGGGATATACAGTTGGGTTTGGAACAAGAGAAGGAAGGAGATAAAGGTTGCATTTAAAATAAGGTCTCAAAATCAACCAAAATAGATGAAAAGACTCTAGTTTAAAACAGAAACAAAAGTCTGTAATTTTACTCGAGTGCAGTTGTCTTTGCTCACTGAAGGAAATCAGTTACATATATTATTTGATTTCTAATTCTATAGTCTGAATTTGTCCTTCAAAGTGCAGATGCTAGAAATTTACCCTACATGCAAGAATGTTGGAACATGAGCCCTATTCAAGTAAAATGGCTCAGTATCAAGGCTGGAAATGTTTACCCCTAAAAATGGCTGGTACATTGCATTTGCTTTGTTGTCACAAAGGTAGAGCATTTCTTATTTCTAGAAGGTTCAACCACAATATACTATTGTTAAATCTTGACTTCACACTTTTATTTATATGTTTGTTTGTTTTTGTATGTTTATGTTGCTACACACATGTTGGTCCTGTGTGCATATATCATGAAGTAATATACAAAGTGAGAATAATTTTTGAGAGTAGATTCTCTTCTTCCTCCTTCTAGGCTCCAAGTTGCAAACTTAGATCACCAAGCTTGGCATCAGTCACCTTTTTTGCTGAGGCATCTCACTGGTCCCAGTGTAGTCTTGAAACCCACAACATTGAAGCTTTCATGTGCTGTGATTTTGGGCTTCCCTTCTGAAACTCTTAGAAATTAATTTCAGAGATTTATTAATACTCAGTATCACACATTGGGACTACAATATGGAAGTGTGAGCCAAATAAACCCTTTTCTCCCCAACTTGCTTTTGGTTCTGGTGTTTCATCAGCAATAGAAAGTCTAAGACAGTGTCTAACTAAGAATTACACATCTTCTTTAGATAGCTGCCCCCAGTTCAGTAACTAAATATTTAATTTTGTTATCTCTTTTCTCAATATTTATATTCTTGACTTCATTTTATATTCTGGATGTCAATGCCCTGTCAAATGTATAGCTTGTAAAGATTTTTCTCCCCCTCATTAAATTGACAGTTTGCTGTACAATGTATTTTTATTTTCATGAGATCCTTTTATCAATTCTTGGTCATATTGTCACATCAAAAACATAATTCTGTTCAGAAAGTCCTTACATGTGAAAGCTTTTTTTTTTTTTTTTTTTACATTATCTATTAGCAAACTCAGTTGTGGGAATTATGTTGTAGGCCTTTATTCATTGCAGGTGACTTATTCTTCAGAGTGAAAGACAATGACTTAGTATCATTTTTTTCTACAAGTGGATATCCATTTTTCTCTGAACCAATAATCAAAGAGGCTATATTTTTGGTTAATGTTTGTTTTCTTTTCCTCTTTGTAAAAAAAAAAAAAATGAGGTGGCTGTAATTATGTGAGTTTGTATCAAGGTCCTCTATTCTATCACCTTATCCATGTATTTTTAGTGATCGAATCTGTTAACTAATGTGATCTGTATTATAAACTAATCTAAGTATGGTGATACTGATATGAATCCACAACATGCCCTCACAGTTGGGCATGCCCAGCAGACCTAGACACTTCTGCCTAGTTATTTCTTGTTCAAAATAGCCATTTCTGGGTCAAAACGTCTGGCGTGACTAGGACCCCGTGGCTTTGTGTGGTTGCATAAAGCACCCAGAGCATCTATGTGATCTACGCCCATGCTGGACTAGCCACATGGGTCCGTGTGTACACAAGCGTGACTCAGCCTTTATAAGCCGGAGCCATGTTCCCTGGCCTCAGTCTTGCCCTTGACCACATATGTTTTCCACAGGCCTGTTCACGTCTGTCTCTTTCTTTCTTATCTTAATAAAAACTCTTGTTAGTGGATTTGTCATGTTTCAGCACATTTCCTTGGAGGGTAAGAGTGCAGCCAAATAACTATCAGATACATCCAATAGTATTCTATTTGCTGAGTGTTGTGCTTCCATATTATTTTTTTTTTAAATAAAACAGAAGATATCTCTTCCACTTCCCTTTCTTTAGTCATACTCTGCCACTTATCTCATTCCTTCCCAAATTCATGACCTCCTCTTCTTTAATCATTGTTATTAATATTCATATATAAAAATTAGCATATATTTGTGGCAACCTGCTGAGACCATTATTAAATAGTGCCAACATGTACATATATGTAGGGATGAATTACCAATTGGGTCTCATGATGGAAGGAGGTATGCCAAGGCTTTGAAATCTCAAAATTCTGGGCAATCCCCAGTTAGCTTTACCTATCTCCTTCCTTCTTGCAGATAAGTATGTAACACTCAGAAACTACTCCTGAGTCATGCCTATGTGTGCCATGCTCCCTGCCATGAGGGTCGTGGGTTCGCCCACTGAAACAGTAAGCCCAATAAACTCTTATTTCTCTAAGTTGCCTTGGTCATGTGTGGTAAGTCACAGGAATATGAAATAGAAGTCAAGCTGTATATTATAAGCTATACCTTGAAGAGGCCAAGGGTCAGTTGAGTGGGAAAGCCAATAATCAAGGTCTATTGGTGTTATGCGGCTTAAAATTAAGTTGTGTCTGGCTATGAAGTCCTTGTGCTCATAATTCTCCTATAGTGTATGTGTGTGTGTGTGTGTGTGTGTGTGTGTGTGTGTGTGACAGAGAGAGAGAGTGATAGAGAAAGAGAGAGAGACAGAGAGACAGAGAGACAGAGAGAAAGAGAGAGAGAGAGAGAGAGAGACTCAGTTTCAAAGCACCTGGATAGTCAAGTAGATAGAACCTTCTGCCTCTGAGGCCCCTCTTTAGCATTTGTTTTGGGTATCTGCCATTTGCAAATACCCTCCTTGAGCTACTTCCTAAGATAATGTTAACCCCAAACAAAGTCTTAAAAGACAAGCAAGGAACAGACAGCTACCAGGCCATCTGTTGGATGCCTGCAAACCGACCAACTTAGATAAAATGTCCTTTCTGATACTACAGGTCTCACAGGCCAAATGCCTATCAACTAGACAAACAAGCTTTGTTTCTTGTACAAATCAAGGCCTCCCCCCTCTGGCTCTCTCTCACTGTGCCAGAGAACTCTTAGATCAAAGGCATTTTCCCCTCAGCAGGTGTTTCAAGCTGTGATGCAGATTGACTAGCTATCAGTACTCTTCCCCCGCCCTGTGGGGAAACTGGTGGCAGAGGGAAAAAGTGACAGTTTTAACTTTTAGTGACTTACAGATTTTTCCTAACCTATAGCCTGTAAGTCTGTAGTTGATAGATTCGTAATGCCTTCACCTAACCACAATAAGGATATATTCCTAGCACAGAAATTCCTTGTCTGATTTATCCCAACTACTAATGGAATCCACTCTACTCTCTCCCCTTTTGGGTTGCAAATAAAGTTGACAAGAAGCCTCTAGCGGGGGACCCCTACAACCTTGTGCTGTATACAAAACACAAGGTGTTACTGTTTGGGATAGGATATAGACCTGTCCAGAGAGAAGGGATTGGGAGGACTGAAAAGGGAGGATTGAAGAATGGAGAGGAGTGAGGGATTGAAGACAGGAGAGAATCAGGATTGGAGAGCACTAAGAATGAAGGGAACAGAGAATTGAGGGAATGAAGAATTGAAGAAATAAGGAATGAAAGGACTGAGGAATTGAGGGAACTAAGAACAGAAGATTGAAGGATTGAGGATTAAAGATTAGAGGGAATTAAGAATTGAGGGAACAAGAAGAAGGGAACTAAGGAAATAGAGATCTGAGAGAGTTGAACTGGAGGCTGAATGATGGTGACTGAGGAATAAGTGAATTGAACTAAAGAACTCCAAGCAACTGGATTCATTCCCACGCCATTGGTACTGTCTTTCCTGGACCCCTGGATTTGTATAAATTTAAGGCTGGACCTTAAATATTATACAAAAGTCATGGTGTCTGTACAGAACAGCAGAGAAGTGACCCAAACAACTTCCATTTTTAATTTTTTAAGAGCAAAAAGAAAGTTGAATTTATCAAATCAAAAGGCACATATCAACTCTAATCTTCAACAAGTTGTTTCAATTACAATGTGAGCAAATACATACATAGAATTGTTTAAATAGTCCCATATTTGTTAATGTTTTAAATTATGTATTTTGGGCTGCTGAGAAGAATGTATGTATATTCTACACTGTTTGAATGTTATGTTCTGTTGATAACTATTAATTATATTTGATGTGTGATTATTTAATTTAGATATTCCTGTCTTTATGTTTTATTAGGAAGACCTGCCTATTTACAAAACAAGAGTATTAAAGTCCATCTACTACTCTTATGGTTGAAATTATCTGTGACTTTATGTCTAGTAGTATTGAATTTATAAAATTGGACACTCTTTGCTTTTACATAAATTTGTTTGGAATTGAAACATGAAGTGACTTTTTATTAACCTTTCTGACTATTTTAGCTTGAAGTAACATTTTCTGAAATAACACAGCAGTAATTGTTTCCTAGGTACAATTGCTTGAACATACCTTTGGCCACCATTCGACCCTAGAGTAAAACTTTCTTGGAGGCAGCAAATAGCTAGTTACCTGTGTTTTATTAAACTGACTGTTCTATGTTTTACCTTTTTACAACAACCTGTATTCATTTTTATCAAAGATACTCAAATTTTTGCTATGGATTTTCTTTATACTAATACCCAGCCTTCATTTCTTCTTAATTCAAAGTTAAACACATCTGTCCATACAACATCTGTTTACTTTCTGATGTCAAAGCAAGCCAAATTAAATCATGCCCCTACATTTTAGGTAAACAAAATAATATACTGAATTTTCCTCATGCTTAAAGTCTTGTGGATCTCACCTTCTTTCAAGCTGCTTGCTTTTAAATAATCATGTGAATAAAATGAGCCTAATAAATACTACAAGATCGCATCAATTTATGTTTAAATATTTAACATCTTTAATTATGACTGTCACATCTGATATGAAGTCACAACATGCCCACATGGTTGGGCTTGCCTGGAGGACCACCTAGTTATTTCCGGTTCAAAATAGCCATTTCCATTTCAAAACATCTCTAGCGACTAGGGACTAGGACTCTGTGGCTTTGCATGGTTGTGTAAAGTGCGTGCAGCCATGTAATCTACACGCATGTGTGGGGTAGCCACACAAGTTCCTGTACACATGAGCGGCCCACCCTTTATAAAGCCAGGGCGCCATCTTGCATGAGCCTCTCTTGCTCTTAATCACATGTATTCCCCACAGGCCTGTCACGTCTTCTATCCTCTCTCAATAAAAACTCTTCTATGGTCTTGTGTTCAGGACGTTTTCTCACAGGGTAAGGAGCACCAAATAACTAACAACATTCTTTAAAACACAAAAATTAAAATACCTATCTGAGTAACTGTAAATATTAAAAGTCATGGCAGACAAAATTCTGCATATTACATTTTGAATTATATTGAATTCCTTGGATTAGTTGAGTATTCATTATATCTAAAATAATAATAAAACCAATTAATTATTGAAAGCCCCCTGGGTACCTGCCTCATGGGGTTTTCTCCCAGGGTTCTGGGGAAGATGCTTACAAGAGGTATCTAATCTGAGGGCTATCAAATGAATTTATTTAAACCAAGCTCTTGCAGTCCATTCACTTTGTTCTTCTAAGTCAGTTCTTCTTAGCTCCTCTCTTGCCTGACTCCTCACATTTCTAACTGGAGACTCCTTGCCTTCCTGAGAAAAGTTTCAAACTATCAAGGCCATAGCACATTCCTTGAATAGATGATAAGGAGCAGAGCCTTTACCATAGTAATGCAGGGTTCCAAGGTCTCAGGACCAGAGGGAGAGGGCACAGAGTCCACTGTGACAAACTCTGAGACATAGCTTTTCATCAGCAGATTTGGTAAGTAAAGAATTGGCAGGCTTTTCCTCGGGTGTTTTGTGTTACTAACTTTGGTAGATACCAGCAACTCTGACCTTATATGTAAATATAAAGCTTTAAAATTATGATCTATATACAAAGGCCTTTACTCTAGTTTAAACTTGCTCTGAGGTGAAAATGAGCTAAATGTGTACAGTTTGTGTTAGACTGAGGAGAGTGATAGACAATTACACGGTTGGGCTTGCCCGGCGGACCGCCTAACTATTTCCGGTGTAGAATAGCCATCTCCGGGTCAGACATCTCGCGGGACCGGGACTCTGTGGCCTTACGTGGTTGCGTAAAGCGCGCGCGCAGCCATGTAATCTACACGCATACGTGGAGTACCCACAGGAGTCCCTGTACGCATGCGCGGCCCAACCTTTAAAAAGCCGGTGCCATCTTGCGCGAGGCTCTCAGTCTCTCTCTGTCTCTCTCTCCCCACGTGTGTTTCACCCAGGCCTGTCACCTCTATCCTCTTTAATAAAACTCTCCAGTGGTTCTGTCGTGTTCGGGACGTGTTTCTAGCGCCGCATATATACTAACATTGGTGCCGTGCAAAAACGGGCGCTTCCGGGCGCTCTGCGCCTGGAAACCCAGGAACCGGGACGGGGAACTGCGCTATACACACCGGGAACTCTGCTCCGTTCGCGACAGACCACTCTCCATTAGCCTGGTCGCACAAATCCGCATACAACACCGCTACTGATTGGTGAGTTTTCCCCTTTTCTTTACTGGCTACCACTGGCCCCCATTGCGAGCCCGGATTTCCAGCCACCTCCCACGTCTGCAGCTTGAGATATTTCTGGAAGGGACCACCACCGTCAGGTGCGTCCTGGGGGCTGTGTGAAGCCGGCACGTTCTTCGCACCCGACGGGGTGGCTGGGCGTTAAGGGCTCCCGGGGAGACCTTGCTTCACACAGGCCCCCCCCCCCCCCCCCCCCCCCCCCCCCCCCCCCCGCTTATCGGTGTGCCCGAGATCTGTCCAGACCTCCGGGAGGTCTTGGCTCTGGATCATGTTTATTTTTCATTTTTGTCTCTCCACTGTAGACATGGGAAATAAGTTTTCCAACTCGATCAGCCCTACTTACAGATTCCTAAGCTTATCCATCTCTGTACTGAGAGACGGCCCAAGTATGCTTTAAAAAATAACAAAAAATCCCAATCTTTTACGGGAGTTATCTAATTCTGACCAGCGAACAGGCAAATGGAAAGAGTTGCTCTTTATCTTAGCTTTCTCTCTCTCTAAAAGCTCTAAAAAGGTAACCATGGCTTGTGATTCTTCCGCCAACTAGCACGCACCTCCTGCTGGCCGCCACGTATGGTGGCCAGCCACGAGAAGCGCGGCTTTCCATTATTGATACCGCCACGATTTTTCACAGTGAGTCTGCTGTTCTAATGGCTGAAATCTGAGCTATATGTTTGCGACGGACAATCCCGGGGGTTGTCCAGGCTGTGCTGGCATTGGCAGGCACATTTTTGCTCGGAGCAAAAATGGCGTCTGGGTCTACCCGGTGGACCCACGGCAGCACAGTCGCAGCTCCTCCCATCCCTTGATGAAAGTGGGGGACTTTAGCTGAGCTTAGATCTTACTTCATTCTCAGGACGCCTGAGTTGGAGTCTGATCCCGGTTTGTTATTTTAATTTTTTATTTTTCACTCAGTTACAGCCATGGGACAGAGGGCAGATACCACCCACTTACTTTGGCGGATGGGGCGGTACCGGTAAATATGGCCGCTTAACAGCTTTGCGGTACCGGTAAACCTGACCACATAACAGTATGGCAGGTACTTCAGCCAGTAAATGTTAAAATAAGAGTTGCTTCATCTCCAAACTTTCTGCTAAAGCTCTAAACCCTTTCCTTTCCCACTAAGGCATCTGCCACGTGTAACCTCTGTCTGACTTTCGTGCCATTGTTGGGCGGGCTCAAATGTGCAGGCTTGGGCGGTTCCTAAGAATTGCCCTAACTCACTTAACTCCATCCCCACCCTAACTCCACCCACTCATTCTCAAACTGCCTTGAGAACCACAGACGGGTCTAAAAGTAGCTGAGATCTAAACAATTAAGTTTACAATAATCGGGATGGCTCCTAAGCCAAAAGAAATCAGCTTATAGCCTCAAGCAAGTCTTCCAAAGGATTGGTTTACAGTCTGCCTACTGGCAGATCCTTCCAAAAGCTGTCCTTAAGCCACCAATCGTCAGGAAAAATTCAGGACATAGAGTAAAATCCATCTCTTGTTCCCGGCTAAAAGCTAGGTATCTGGAGAACAAGGCTCCTGACCCCACGGACAAAAGAGTCATCTGTGGCGTTTAAGTTGTGTCAGGAAAGAGCAGCCCGAAAACAAAATTGCCAAATGCTGGCACTCGCTGACTCCCGAAAGCTGTTGGGTCCCTGTTTTAAATGAAAAAGGCCATGGGCTCGTGAATGCCCTGCCCATCAACAGCCTTGTCCTTGTGCTGCCTAGAAAGACAACCAGTCAGCTGACTGCCCCCAGGCGCCAAGACGCATGGGTGCATCAAGCTAAGACTTCCAGCAAACCTAGGCTTGGCTACAGACACAGCAGGTAACCCAGAACACAGCAGGGAAGCGATCATTTTCATTCCTTCTGGACACCAGAGCCATTGACTCAGTCCTGGGAGTTTAGGATGTCACTCCTCCTATTGTTGGGAACAGAGGACAGCCTTACTTCCCTCACCAGATTTAATTGTACTTTCAGAGTTACTTAATGAAAAAGATTTCCAACTAAGATAAGAGCTCATTGTCTCATTTCAAAGTTACCGTCTGTGTTTCTCATGTGCATACAGACAGGGCCACGATCTTTGCCTTGTATCTAATAAAAAAAAAAAAAAAGTTCTCTTCCACTTTCAAGCTCCAGAGGACACCAGGATCCACTGCCTTGTCACCAATTCCAGAGGAATTTCCCAACTAGGGCCACATAGAGCCAGAGGCAAAAGGGACCTAAAAATATCCAGGCGGTAAGGGTATAATAGTTTGTCACTGTTCAATACTCAGTAACTGATCACCTATGTTTCCCAAACGCTAAACTAGCAAAACAAACAGGTGCCTTAAATAAACCACCTCAAATGAGGCTTGTCTCAGGTAAAAAATTAAGCAGAGTACTTAAACATCACAGCCACCTTTAACATGTCTCCATCCGGGCAGGCCAGATCTACCTCAGATAAATGTCAACTCCCAAAACAAAATAATAATGAATTTTTTGTCTAAGCTTTTATGTCACCAGTGTTTTGTCAGATAGAAGGTTCCCAGCCACACCATGGAGGATGGACAGCTGCAGGATCTCATCCTAGGATCAGCCACACCTTGGAGGATGGACACAGCTACAGGATTTCATCCCAGAACTTCAGGAGACGGCTTCCCCATCTCCCCCCAAACCAATCAACGTCCACCATTCAGCCTGAAGCAGTCTTTGAGAGAAACGGCGTCCCATACCCATCTATCCACATTTTTTCTTTTTTAAAAAACATGAGAGTCGGGAATGATAGACAATTACACGGTTGGGCTTGCCCGGCGGACCGCCTAACTATTTCCGGTGTAGAATAGCCATCTCCGGGTCAGACATCTCGCGGGACCGGGACTCTGTGGCCTTACGTGGTTGCGTAAAGCGCGCGCGCAGCCATGTAATCTACACGCATACGTGGAGTACCCACAGGAGTCCCTGTACGCATGCGCGGCCCAACCTTTAAAAAGCCGGTGCCATCTTGCGCGAGGCTCTCAGTCTCTCTCTGTCTCTCTCTCCCCACGTGTGTTTCACCCAGGCCTGTCACCTCTATCCTCTTTAATAAAACTCTCCAGTGGTTCTGTCGTGTTTGGGACGTGTTTCTAGCGCCGCATATATACTAACAGAGATTATTATTTTCTGCATTAGTCTGTGTGAAAGGAACAAAGCAGGCTTTACGTATCTACAGTCTCATGGAAAAATGGATCTGGCTATGAAGCATATTATAGTATATTTTCTAAAAATCAAAATTATACAGTTAAATAAAATGTCATCTTCCTGATCACTCACAGATATATGTACCTATAAGATTGAGATTTAATCATGAGATTACATTTATACATTTTATGAAAATCCATGGTAACAGGAAGATGTCATAGCTGTCATTACACAAGAAGTTTACAACCAAAAACAACCAATTCATTCAAAAGGCAGTAATTCCAAAAAAACACCTTGCAGGATGGTTTCTGCCAACAAAATCCTTGGTTCCCTTAGGTTTACTATCTGAACACTAGTTGTTATCTGCTGTATACTCCCATGGCCTTTTGCCACCAGCAGCTCTCAATAATTATTCTGTTATGCACCTATTAAAAGACAGGTCAATAACATTCTTTCAAGGACAAAATACAAAATTTTATTTCATTTTATTAACAAAATGTTTTTTATTCATTTTACATACCAAAGATCCCCCTCTTCCCTCCTCCCACCCCTCCACCCTCCCGCTCCCAACCCAAACTCCATTACCTCCTACAAGAAGGTAAGGCCTCCTATGGGCCTGCATGGGACTGCACTAAGCCCTCTGCATATTGAGACAGTTGTGTTGCATGCTCTGATTAAGGGACCCCTGGCAGTAGGATCAGAATCCATCCATGCTGCATGAGCAGGCCTTTTGGAGCCCACTTCTATGATGGGACACCTCACACAGCCTTGATGCTGGGGGAGGGTCTTGGACCTGCCTCTACAAAATTATATTTCTGAACTGAAAATTCCATGAACAAAGTATACCTTTTTCACTCATTTACGTAATTGCTGAAGAACAGCATCAACACTTGCTCTGCCTTTCTTAAAGAGTCACCTTATGAATTCCTTCCTTACAATATGAGTTCATAGACTGAACCCCCTAACAACCTCTATGAACATGGAATAACATAATACTACAAAAAACTCTGAACTGTATCTTTAATATAAAGTAAAATAAAACAAATCTGATTAAGGTCATCACTGTTCAGTAAAAATTTTTTTCAGTGGCAAAATTACTTCCTACCTGCAAAGTCAACCCATGACCTATAGCCAATTCTGCTTTTTGGTACTTGGGATACTATTCAACTTTGTTGAACACATTTATTAATTGTTTAATTTAACAAACTAAAAATAATTTAGTTCATATAAATGGTGGCTGCTCTACTATAAGTTTTAGCTGGAGCACCCTTAATAAATTGTAGCTTTCTAGGTTCCTTTATGCATATCTTAATTATTATGTGAAGTTTGGTATTCTTTTCTCTATTGTATTTTACTTTGTATGGATTCATTTATTCCAAGATTCTCTTATATAAATATTTGACACATTTCCTCTTTTAGGAATGAATTTTTAAATTATTTTAAACCTGAATTATTACTATATGTGTGTTTGTGAGTATGAGTGTATGCATGTGTGTGTGTGTGTGTGTGTGTGTGTGTGTGTGTGTGTGTGTGGTGTGCTGGCTTTAGTGCTTTAACATCATAGTGGAGGTTGAAGAACAGCTTTTAAGAATTGGTGTTTCTTTCTACATTATGTTCTAGAGATTGGGATCAAATAGTAAAACCTAAGAGGAAGGCACTTTTAGCCTCTCTGAGCTCTCAACCTCCAGAAATGACTTGAAAAACACACCATTCTAAGACATCATTCTTAGCCTTCAAGTTATAGTATTTAACGGAATATGTGATTCTTTGTTGAAGCACCACACACACAAATGTAAACACACACAAAGACACACACACAAACACACAGAATGAGAACTTTCTAGTATTTTATTTCCCCTTACCTTGTGTGGGGCATACATGAGCTACAAAGATGGTGCCAAGAGGAAGTTAGCTCAAGTTGTTTATGGTGCGATAAGATACAAAAATAGGAGATGAGGTCAGTGCATAAATAGCTCATAAACAAGGAAATGAGCATAGAGTGACCTTTAAAATGATTGGTGGGTTCCTTTACCCCCTCCTAGGGTTCTGAGGTTTTTGCTATCAGAGGCTTACTACCTATTAATAAAGGAGTTCTTGCTTGAATTGACTCCCTGCTGCTTCTGATTGTCTCTGGATAGGAGAAAGGCTGGGAAACAGGTGAGCAGAGTACTTACCTGTCCTGGGCTGCAGGCCACCTCTTCAGAGGTGACCTAAATCCCTGGTGGGGCCAGACCCGGCAGCTGGTGCTCCAATGTGGGGCTCAAAAGTACATTTGGCCAAGGTCAAGCAGTCTTCCTAGGTAAGTGAAACCCTCAGTATGGGTAATTCAACCTTCACAAGTGATAAGCCAGCCCTCAAGGCCCTGAATTATATGCTTAAATCTAGGGGGCTCAAAATTTCTAAATGTAATGCTGTTGCCACCTGGGAGATTATAATTCTCCTTGCCTCTTGGGTGCCTAGTGCCAACCTTTTCTCCTGCAGCACCTGGGCCTGAATAAAAAAGTTGGCAAGAGAAAGGGAGAAACATTTTGGCATACTGCTGTCCCTGGGCTTCTATCCCTTTATAACAGCACTTAAGGTGGCTTTTTACCAAGATTCTCTGCCACCCCCTTCTCAGGAATCAAAGAGGGAGAATGATTCTCCCTAAGGGTTAGAAAAGAAATAAAGGAAAACAGTGCCCCCCCCCAGGGGGCGCCAAAAAGGAAGGGGAAGATTCTGGGAGTAAAGAAAAAAAATCTGGCCAAATTCAGTGAGGAGCATGAGAGATGCACAGAGAAATATACAGTAGAAGTTAAAGCAAAATTAAAAGTCACTGTACCTAAGCCCTGCACCCCAAGGGATTCTGGCCCTCTGCCTTGCAACTCTGGAGCTGAGGCCACTCAAACACCATATACAGCATTAAGGAGAGATCTCCTCGATATGGACTGCTACAACCAGCACCTCACCAGGAGGTATGGATCAGGGAAAAACTTGGCCCCTGGCCCCAATAGACCTCTAGAGTGGTGCCCCTGGGAGGCTAAAGATCTCAAGAAACTGCAAAGCAGTAGCAGAAGATGGACCAGGCTCACCATGGGCTCATACCTTACTATTGAACATTGTCTATAATTCCTGTGTCTCCAATCACTGGTTAGATCTAGTCAAGGCCATCCATTCCAGCACTCAATGTGTCTTCTGTAAGGAGGAAAGCCAGACAAGGGCAGAGGCCAATTGGGTGGCCAACCCCCCATCCCTATCACCAATGGCATGGTAGGAGGTACAACTGAAGAATACTTTACAGGGATTCAACAGGCAGTCATGCAAGGGCCATATGGTGATAATGTGGGGCAAGCAGGGCTTTTAGCATGGAGCAAATTAGATAAAGGGCCTATGGAATCTCCCATAGCAGGGGTAAGACAAAAACTCAACTAACCTCTGGAGTTCATAGACAAAGTCCAACAGAGTATGTAATTTCCCCACTCATGACTGACCTCAAGGGACTGATTACTGGTGGGACAGGAGTGCCCCATACAACAAACATATGAAGGAGCATTTTGGGTTCCCAGGATCTCTGTCTGAAGGAAATCTCCAAACCGATGAGTTGGCATTGGAATTTAGGATACTGACCTTAAAAGATAGTCCATACCTACAAGGCATGTCAACCCTTCCTAAAGGTACCCACTTTGCAAAGCAGGGAGTTAACTCCAGAGGCCTAGAGCCAAATATCCTCCAACAAACAGATGTTAAAATTAAATATATTTTTGTTTCAATAGAACAAAAGGGGGAATTAGACCCCATATTCAGTTACTCTGCATGCTAGGGCCATCACATTCTGGCCTCAGGGCTACAAGGACACTCGTGTTGGGCCACAATCAGGGCCTTATGCTCCCCAGCCACTCCTTTGTGCCCCTTGAGGGGCAGGTGCTCCTGGAGTGATAGTCCCTATAGAATCGATGACAGAATACAGGCTTGTGGTGGTAGGCGCAGGATGTGTGGGAAAGAGTCCCCTGACCATCTGGCTGATCCAGAACTAATTTGTGGATGAGTATGGCCCCACCATAGAGGACTCCTATCTGGAAAAAGTGGTCATTGATGGGGAGACATGTCTGCTGGACATCTTAGACACAATAGCTTAAGAGGAGTATAGTGCCATGCAGGACCAGTACATGCACGGGGGGAGGGTGTGGGGGTGTGTGAGGGGGTTTCTCTGTCCTTTGAAGACATCATCAGTATAAGGAATAGATAAGTGGGTGAAGGACTCAGACGATGTGCCAATGGTGCTGGTGGGGAACAAGTGGGACCTGGCTGCTCATACTGTTGAGTCTCGACAGGCCCAGGACCTTGCCCACAGTTCTGGCATCTCCTACATTAAAACATCAGCTAAGCCCCAGCAGGGCATGGAGGATCTCTTCTACATACTAATATGTGAGATTCAGCAACACAAACTGCAGAAGCTAAATCCTCCCAATGAGAGTACTACATGTGCTGAAAGTGTGTGCTATTTTGAAGCCAGATGGTGGTACTCCAGTTGATGGTGGTACTCCAGTTGATGGTCGTCTTGCTCTTCCTGGCTCTGATGTGGCCCAGAGGGAACCACACCAACCTCAGCAGGTGATAGCCTTTTGTGTGGCCACACCCCCACTCCCTAGAACCACCCACTCTTCCACCACAGCCCTGATGTGCAAGGCCTAAGGCACACGTGATGCCATGTGCCCCAGGTCTGGGGCTAAAGCTGTTTTTGCTGCCACCGTTGCTAGGTGAAGCCTCACTGGGCCTCTACTTATCAATGGATACTTAGTGGGAGAGGCTGTAGGTGGACCAACCAGGTGGCACACTTCTTATCTATGCCCCTGAAAATGTCCCCAGCTTTCACCTGGGCCAGCATCTCTCTAGCACCTTTCACACATGGCTGCATAAGAATGATTAGATCTGTATCCATGAGGACACTGACTTTCTCTACTTCAACCAGAGCTGGAACCACAGTTCCTGGGAACAGCTCAGCATTCGAAATGGTAGCTTCCCCTTGCTCACCATCTTCCTCCAGGTCTTCCTGGGGTCCGCGACCCAGCGGGAGGACAAATGTCATTGGTCAGGCTGTGCCTATATGTACTTCTCCTTCATCAAAGACTCCTTCCCACCATGTAGATCCTTCAAATCCCAGGACCTCTATGTCCCAAAGACAGGCCTGTCCTTCCGCATCAGGGAGAACAGGCTCCTTGGCACCTTCTACCAGTTATATCTGTTGCCTGTGCAGTTCTTTTATACAACATCAACGTAAAGGCTCTTGGAAAAAAGAGAGTCTGCCCTTCCATTGCAACCCAAATAGCTTGGAGATGAATACTTGCTGGGCTGTGGACAGGGAACTTCAGGAAAAGTATGTGCTGGAGGCTGAGTGCATAATAGACACTGGTGCAAACAAAGAGAGGTGCACTTATCTTTCCTCAGTTCCAGGCCACTTCTTCAGAGGTGACCTAAGTTGCCAGAGGGACAAGACCCCACAACCTTGTTTCATTTATTTCATTGTAATTGTTAGTCCATAAAATTATCTTCTTTGGGTCACTTAGATTTTTTAACTCTCTTGCCAACCAAGAGAGAAATACACTTTTAGCCTCTGTGAAAGTTCAGGAAGCTTTAGGTCTTTCCCAAGCTTATTTGGTAAAATATACAATATTTGAATGTTGGATATTCAGCTAACTCTTTCTTACATGAGAAAATTTATAATATTTTAATGGAAACACCAAAGAGCCAAGAAACTTAAAGTCTTATGCATATGTCAGTGAATTTGTCTATGCATTCAATGTAAAGTTTATATGATGAAAGCAGTGAATGGAAGGCTTTGGAAATGTACAGAAACAACTGAACCAAGGTCATAGGAACTCAGGAACTGTACACTCACAGCTGTAGAGCCTGCAAGGGCCACTCTAGACCCTCTGCATGTGGAAGATAGTTGTGTAGCTTGTGCTGCTTGAGGGGCCCCTAGCAGTGGGGTCAAGATCTATACCTCGTGTATGAGTTGGCTTTCTGGAGCTCATTACTTATGGTGAGATGCTTTGAACAGCCTTCATGTAGGAGTGAGGGGCTTGATCCTGCCTCAACTGAATGTACCAGACTTTGCTGACTTCTCAAGGAGCCCTTAACCTTTTGGAGGAGGAGATAGGGGGTGGGTCATGGTGGGGGAGAGGGGACTTTGGAGGAGGAGCACAAGGAGGGATGAGAGGGGGATCTGTGGTTGTATGCAAAATAAATGAATTCTTAAATAAACAAAGAAAGGAAAAATGAGTTTGCAGAATTTAAAATTATGTTCACTTCAGTGATATATATGCAAAATAAATTATTACTTTTTGTTTTATTTGATTTTTGTTATTCCAGTAAGTGCCAATGAGTTATCTTAATATATAATAATGTTTGTGGTTGGACAATTCAAATTTCAAAAGAAAATTTTTCACATATATTATATATTGAGGAAATATTAGTGAAGCCTATATACTGCATAAAAATACAACAAAATACATTTAAGTGCCCAAAATATATCATGTGAGACTTTCTTATGGTTACTACTATTGATACAACAAATTGAGTGTGCCATAACTCATGTGTAATTTATGCTTGCAATATTTTCTAGACATTCCATAGTTTCCTGCATCTATGGTGCTTATTTCAGAAAGAACATTTCAAAGGGGACACATGAGTATTAGATGAGTGACAACGTGAGAAATACCAATATTCCTGTGATATACTATACAAACACCTCTAAACTAGTGACCAATGGAGCTTATATTTGGTAACACTTCATCCTGGGTTGCTATCATGTGTCTAAGAGAAAATCATAACTAAGAGGAAAAGTAATTAATTTCTTTGCAATTTTATTGCTTTTCTCTTTAGAAAATAAAGTAAACGTTTAAAAATTGTAAACTCAACTACATTTTAAATTGGCCTTTACACTATGAATACATCTTACAGTTTCACCCCCTTTCTTAAAAATTATATTTGTGTTTTAATTTTACACATCAGCCATGGATTCCCCTGTCCTTCCCCCTCCCACCCCCACTCCCACCTTCTCCCCATCCCCTCCCCTCCATTCCCATCTGCATGTATCACAGCTTTAGGACTCATGTTTAGACATTCCGTGCCTTGTAAACCGATTGTTGTGAATCATGTAAGGGCCAATTTCATTTGCATGCAAATATCTAGTTTTCTCAGCTTCACTTATTGAAGAGACTATCCCCTTCCCCATATGGTCCTTGCCAAAACCTAGTTGACTCTATTTGTCAAGGTTTATTTCTTGGATATTGCTTCTGTTTCACTGCTCTGCCTGTTTTTATGCCAGGATGCTGCTGTTTTGATTACTATAACTTTTCACTACATTTTTTAAGTAAAAAATGCCTCCGCTAACTCTGGAAAAAAAATTGTAAATGGTATTAGATTTGGTTTCTAATATATTTGTTTGGATTACAGATAGGAAGATGACTTCAAAACATGTTCACAGCTTATAGACGGTCCTAGCATCCTGAATTTGGCAGTCTTCTGGGAGCAGCAATGCTCAGGAAATGATAGTGACATAAAGAATTCATGATGTATTGCTTTCCATATAACCTGTGTTCTTCAGAGTAGCTGTTAATTCTGGCAGCCACAACCACAGCTACATGGTGCAAAGTGTTTACCGCTCCATATCATGGCAATCCCACTGAATCATAAAAAAATAAACATACATTTCTGAAAGAAGAGGAAATTGGTATGTAATTGGAACTGCCATCATTATTTACTTCTTTCCTTTCTCCTCCTAAAAATAAATCTCTGGAAAACTATTTGGAAGGGTCAGTGAGGACACCTGATTAATATGCCTTCACACACACACACACACACTTGCCTATTCACTCTTTTATATTTAGTGCACTGGCACTTACAGATGAATAGAAATAATAAAGTTAATGCTACTTTTAAAACTCCTTTGAAAAAAATGGCATGATACCATTTTGCATTTTCTTATAAGAAATATTTTACTAAAAACAACCTTCCAAAAATCTGTTAAAGGAGGAAAATAATAAAATACAATATGACATAATGTTAGTAAACCTAATAACAGTCAAATTGTTTGTAATTTATGATTATAGTTATGAGTCAATATTTGTGAATCTCAGAAATTTACACATTCAAACATCAATTATTTCTGTAAAGGAGGACATTATACAAAGTATAACCACACAACTTTAAAAAATTTGTTTATTTGCAATATGACAAAAGCATTCCTCAGTAAAATTCTGAGAAAATATTTTTTCATTTACATATTCAAGCAACTAATAGATCATAAAATAGCCTAAAGCTTAAAATTTTGAGTTTTGACTCTTTCTCCCTTAAAACCCTTAAGAGGACACAAAATGCACAGTTGTACAAATAAGAAGTACCATTGATACTATTATTGTACACAAGGCATTATGCTAAGGTATTATGCTCTCTCTCTCTCTCTCTCTCTCTCTCTCTCTCTCTCTCTCTCTCCCTCTCTAGTGTATGTGTGTGTGTGTGTGTGTGTGTGTGTGTGTGTGTGTGTGTGTGTGTGTGTTTATTGCAAGAAGGCTAAAATAGGTAGATGTACAGAAAGATAACACAGGTAATAAACTGATATAGGCATGTATATTCTTGCATGATTGACAGGTAATTGACAGAAAATAGGAAGACTTTTATTGTCTGATGAATACCTGCTAGAATCTTGAAGTACAAAGGGTTTATATTAGTTCAGAGTTTCAGAGGTTTGTTTCCTGGTCATCTTGCTCTGTCCCTGTGGGCCAAAGGTGTGGCAGCACATCAGAGTAGAGCACATGTGGGGAAGCCCAGCCACTGACCTAACTGAGTTCTCAGTTAGAAGATGGCAGGGGCAGATTAATCCAGAAACTGAATTAGTCCCTGAAATTAGCCCTTACTTCTGAAAGTTCTCATCAAATATCAATACCCATCATATTTTGAGCCCATTCAGTAGATTACAGTGTTAATTAGATCAGAACCTAATGATCCAACTATCTCTGAAATGCCCACAGTGGCAAACTCAGAAATGTGCTTGTTATTCTCTGGGAAGTCAGTCAATCTGATCTAGTTGATAACCAATGCCATCCATTGTTTATATATGATACTTTTAGTATGATACTCACTTTGAAACTCTATTACACCATGATAAATGATGACATATTTTTAAATACCATGTCTATATATAAGTGATTCATACAATTTAAATTAAGTCTTGGATGTGTACCCTTACAATCTGTGCTTTATTCCATTCCCTCTCACTGCCCCAATTAATATAAGTGTTTCTTGGATGATTCCAAGGACTTTCAGGGTGTCATTTTTATATTCTACTATTGAGAAACTATATCCACTAACTTTGGATGAAAACTCTTTATGTAGTTCTGATATTTTAACTTTGATAAGAATATTCATTTTCCTTTTTTTGTAAGAGTGAATATAACCTTTAAATATTCCTGAAATATTTAATGGACATGATTGTAAGTAACAAAGGATCAAAATATTGAAAAGATTCAAATAATAAAAAATTTATATTGACATTTTGAACCTAATGAATCTGAAGGTGTACAATCCAGTGTTATAATGGAGACTCAAGTTATCCTCTACCTATCCTAACCAAATGACCTAATCCTTATAATTCTCAGTTTCATATCTATTTCATAGGTAACAGATTGTTTGGACAAAGAAAAATAAAATTTAAGTGAGTACACAGAACACACTTTCTTTTTCTTGTTCCTCATAGTCATCCACAAGCTCTAACTCTTATACTTTTCCTATCCCTTTTTACACAATGATTCCTGACCTTTTGGTATGATGTGATACAGACATCCAGTTTAGTGGTGAGCATTCTACAGTGTCTTCTTCTCTACACATTGAAGCCAGGTGAGTCTCTGTGTTACTCCTCTTCTGCAACAAACAGAGATTTGTCTGATGAGTGTTCAAAGATATACTAACTTATAGATATAATGTCATCAAGAGTGGATTAACTATATCTATTTATTGGAATAATAGTAGTATGTTCTCCCCAGAGCCCATGGCCAATCTATTCATAGATTCTTGCCTCCCAAATTGTTCAAAGTATGGATTTGATCATATGGAACAGGAATGAAAACAAATAAGAAAGTGGTTGGTTATTCCCATACTATTTCTTCCACCTTTGTGGGAGTGGACATGTTTTACCAGATTGTTAGCCATAGTAATCAGTGTGGTGTTTAACTAGAATGTCCCCTGTGATTGCCCTGTGTAGTCTCAGGGTTCACAGCTGGCTAAGATTGATGATACTTTTCTCCTCTGATAGTGTATGCAGCAGTTTCCAATACTTAGAAAGCTAGCAAGTAAGGGTGAAACATCCAGATCAATATTAGATTTATTTCTCTTTGTTTCTTTATTTCTCTATGATTCAAGTATGTGGTATATTTAGCAATGGATTTTACTGTCAGGTTTTGGAGGGTAACCAATATCATTGCCAATAGCCTGTAATCTTTCTGCGTCTAAGGACCTCATTAGCTAAAAAACAACATACAAGCTTCTTTGAGTTGCATAAATTTCACAAGTTTTTAATTATATGTGGATGGAAGTTTCTGTCCAGCCTGGTCCCACAGACTTTCAGGACCAAATAAACACATAGAAACTTATATTAATTACAAAGTGTTTGGCCTATTACTCAGCCTTGTAACTAATTAGTTCTTACCGTTAAATTAACCCATAATTCTTTTCTATGTTTAGGCACATGGCTTGGTACCTTTTCTCAGTCTAACATTCTTATCTTATTTCCTCTACATCTGGCTGGCTACTCTGTCTCTTCCCAGCCTTCTCCTTGTCTGGTCAACCCACCTACATTTCCTGCCTGGCTACTGGCCAATCAGTGTTTTTAAAACCAATAGGAGTGACACATCTTTACAGTATACAAGAGTATTATCCCACAGCAATTATAGTTTTGTTCTTAGAAGAACTGCTAGTGAGAGAGATTAGCAATATGTTGAAGTCATTTGTCTTGCTAAGAGTTCTTAATCTGAAAAGAGGGTATTATTTATATCCATTTCTCATTATTTACTCACAGTAGAGGTTTACAGAAAATGTAACAAAGGTCTCAATATATTAAAATAACAAATTGTTAATTGTCTCACAGTTATGGCTCAGGTTCTTCAGTAACTGATGAATATATGTATGAACTTATGAAACAGGATCACCAATAACATAGGGTGGTCTAGAAGTCAGGATGTACTTTAACGTGATCTTGAATGCTTGATCACCGCCACCTCTTGCCACACCTGAAATCTTACAATCTGCCCCAAAGTGTACTTCTGTCTTTTCATCTTTGTCCCTTTGTACTGCTTCCCAGGATGCAGGCAAATGATCCTCCTTGAATATACATGCCAATTCATTCCTTTCATCCATATCCCCAATTAATGTCCATATAATTCAGTATAACATACAGAGTGATATAATGCAGTCATGCTCATTATATTACCATAATTCAACTTTTCTTCTGCATTAAAAATATTCACCTTACTACTATTCATTTTCTTATCTTTCCTCTGCAGTTCTGATTTTCCTTTTTTTGATGGAGAGGTAGGGGGGAGCTCTTCAAAGGTTCTCCCATTCACTATCATACTCAATTTGTACTTTCCCTGAAGTGCTCTTTCCTTAATGTGGACAGGTCTCACCCTCTGAATATACTGGCAACACCTTTGCTGATCATCATATTTCTCCTCCTTATCCTGTTGGTCTTAAGTATAATCATGTTAGAATTAGGGAATATTTTACTAATGTCTTTAATGTAACCATATCACACTATTATATACTTTTGATTTCTATGCCACAAACACTTGAAACAGTAACCAAAATATAATTATTATTATTTAAATTAATGCATGCAATTTATTTATAACATTAGCAATATGATTTTGTAATATAAAATAATGTAAAATATAGTTTAACTTAAATGAAAAGATAGCATTTCCATTAAGGTAATGTATTTTAGAATAAAACAAAACAATGTCTTTCCCTTTTAAATTTATTTAGATCTAGTAATTTCCCAAAAATGATAACAGGCATCCTTATAAAGTAAGAATAATGTTAATTTTGTTCATAGCTGACAATTAGTGGTGATTTTCAAAAATATCCATCAGAAAACAAATCAGTGCAAGAAATTTTGTTAAAGTTTCATAGAGGTATGGAAGAATAATACAGGTATGAAAGAATAAATTTGGTTATCTTTTTATAAGCATCTTTTTTAATAATCAGACTTGTTTTTTCTGATTTTCCTTTCAATTGGTTTAGCTTTATGTATCAGTGTCATTTATAACTTGATTAGTCTGTGATTTTTTTTTCCTTGATTTTCTTCTTCTTTAGACTCATCAGCAGGACCTTCTGCCTATAATAGAGAACTTAATGTCTCAATCACTTTCCCATTCACCTAATAGATATACCTGTACAGTATTAATATGATTATTCTGGTAATCAGTTTGTTGTTGGAGATATTTTATTAGGTCACAATTTATATAATTAAAAAAAACTTTATGATGGTTAACAACTGGTAATTATGTTTTAGATCTTTGAAAATATTTTTCTTAGATTGCTTCAAAGTTTGAGCACTTCACTAAATATTTGTCTTAAATTCCACAATTATAACATTAAAATATAAATCAAGATTTCACTTCTACAGAATTTCAGTCTAATATCTACCATATATATCATAATCTAGATGAAAAGAAAGACACTCACATTTCAATATTTATTCTGCATGAAACCACAGGTTCCATACCTGATTTTGTCAATTAAAATAGTAAAATATCCAAATATTATTCATGTTCAACTCTTCCCAAAACTCACCAGAATTCAACCTTATATGACTTTGAAATTAGCATTTTGATGTAGTGATTAAAAGCACAAATTTTTGCATAGAACAAACTTGTCGATTTAAGTTATGCTCTTTTATTTATATTTAGTTAAATTGTTTCACCACAGTAAGACACTATTGTGTGAATCTATCTCCATTTCTAGTACTCAAGAGGCAGAGATGGAACTGGGTAAATAATTTCAAGACTAGTTTGATCATCAGAGACAGCCCTACCCTCACACATACATCTGCCCAAGTGTGTGTTTTTAATATTCCTTCACCTATTTTCCTATAGCCCAGGAAATGTGGTTTTTCATGGTATCAAAGGCAGAAAAAGTAGGTTTCTTTTGTGTTGCCTTATCCTTTTTTAAAACTCTCTGAACTGTGAAACACAGAAATAAATGCTACTACCAAAGTAATGGGTTTTGAAAATATCATTATCATTATACCATTGTGTAAACGAATTTTGTCATTTTCCTAACTTACTCCTATTAATCACAACCAGTATGGTCATCATTATTACACTTATCACCTAAGAATTTTTCACAATGTTATTACATGAACAGAAATTCCTCAAGGCAAAATTATCAGGTTAAGAAGCCATTTTATTTCTGCAACTCTGGTGAAATAATTATGATTCACAGGGATTTTCCTCTATGCATATCAATAAGAACTTGAAAAATGATAATAGGGATCTTTATCATTGATTCTTTTTTATGACTTTTTAAGAGAAATAGTAGAGGATGGTGTTTTAAATTTTCACAGCAAACAACTGATGTCTTAACTGTGACAGGAGGAACACACTTGTAATTCCAACATTTAGAAGACAAAGGTCTACCTGGCTGTAGCAATATTTAACAATTTTAGAGAGGCTGGGTCAGAGATGAATCTTCAACCTGAGACCTCCTCTTGGTGTGTCTTTTTGTCTATGTGAGAAAACACAACTGGTAAAACTAAGGTATTCTGTTGTGGTTGAGAATTGTGCCTGGAATCCTAATATCAGCAGGAGGACTTCACTAACACAGAGTGATGCATTATACTTGAATAGACACAAGAGTAAACTTCAATCATATCCTAACTGCTTAGAATAATATCCTAACCTCATTTAAATTTGTCATAGGGGAACTCAGAAACCATGAACTATGGAGATCCAATAATGTAACATAAATGAATGAGAAACACATGGTGTTATTAAGATGTTAATTTTAGCCCATTTTATTTTCCAAATTTCAAACACACACACACACACACACACACATACACACACACACAAACACCATATACAGACATTCCACATGTGTTAGCAGTGCTAGTATTCAAATCTACTGACTAATGCAGGCTAGACAAGCGTTAGAGCACTGAACTACATTCCTAGCTCTTGTTTTAATAAGACAGGGCTTTTCTATTGTAGCTCAGGGTATGCTTCATTTTCATGAAGATTAGTCTGGCCTCAAACTTGAAGTACTTCTTGCTCTGCCTCATCAACTTTGGCATAAAAGACTGTGCCATAAAATATGGATCAATAACTTAATTACAATGAAAAAATACTATTTTGACCCACAGTGTATTTGAAGGCCAGAAAGAATTGTGAGTTATTATGAAAGTAGCTTGAACAATAGCTTTTTCCTCCTCAACTGAGAACAAAGATAGTTCTGTGATCATTTCCAAAATTATAGGCAACATACTCTTTCAATGTTTACTTTTATAAAATAGACCTAGTATTATGGATCTATGCATAAGCCTAATGCTGCCACATGACAAACTATGATTATTGAATGAATGACCAAATATGTTAATGGCATGGTGAAAAAGAATCATTGTTTTAAGGTTGTGCTGGAATTTAATGAGTAGTTTAGCATTGTTTTTAAGTTTATGCCAATTTTTTATATCTTGGTTCAGCTAAATACTATTCATTGGATAAACAAAACTATTTTGCCAATTTGGTAAATAAACCCACATGGGCTTACAATTATGTAATATATGTATTAACATAAGTAGAGTGAATTTCCATTTTCATATTTGTTATACTGAGTAAAGTTTATGTAAGCCCAATATTAGTCAATTCTAATCTATTTTACAGAAGAAAATATAAACTATATAACACTATATATGGCATAAATCCACAAGTGGGTTTTCAACCTGGGTCAACTGATTTCATACCCACACCTATGCACTCCCCTAAAGTTTGCTCTGAAGTCTCCATCCTCAATTTATCTTTTCAGAAATACCTGAATAAGAAATCGAATATTACCTGCTCCATTTTGTCCATGAAGCATGAGTCTAATTACTAATATTCTATAATTTTATAATGTAAAAGTTTACTACACAAATTATACATGTGTAAGACATATAACAGATGCTTACAAGCCTTGAAAGCATTCAGTACTTGTTGACTTTTACTTTTTTCTTTCTTGATCTTTCTTTTTTCTTTTCTTTTCTTTTCTTTCTTTCTTTCTTTCTTTCTTTCTTTCTTTCTTTCTTTCTTTCTTTCTTTCTTTCTTTCTTTCTTTCTTTCTTTCTTTTTTTGTCAGCATGACAGAAGAGTTACCTGGGATACAGAATTTCAACTGAAAAAATACAGCCATCTAGATTGCCCTTAGGCAAATCTATAGGGTGTTTCATGGCTACTGGTTCATGTGGGAGGGCCCAAACCACCCCAGAGTAAGGCACATCTGAACAGATGGTTCTGACTTGTGTAAGAAAGGGCAGTGCCACCATGGGAAGGTGGTCTTGGGCAGTATAAGAAAACAGGTTGAGAAAGCCATCTGGAAAAAGCATGTAAGTGGTACTTCTCCACGGCTTCTGCTTTAGTTCCTGCCTCCAGGTTCTTGCCTTGAGTTTCTGTCTTGGGTTCTTTTGATGATGAATGGTCATCTAGAAGTACGAGATCAAGTAAATCCTTTCTTCCTCATATTGTTATAGTGTTTATCACAGTAATAGAAATCAAATCAGAGCCGGGTGGTCGTGGTACACGCCTTCAATCCCAGCACCCAAGAGGCAGAACCAGGCAGAACTCTGTGGTTTCAAGGCCAGTCTGCTCTACGGAAAGAGATCCAGGACAGGCACCAAAACTACACAGAGAAACCCTGTCTTGAAAAAGAAAGCAAATCAAGACAACTCCCTAAAACTTGTCCCTTGTGTTTTTGAAGTGAATAATCTTCCCATTTATTTAACAAATTTCAAAATTCTAAGGAAGATTCAATTCAAACTAGTTGTGTAAAATGTACATTTTGTTCTGTATCATGAAAAAAATCTCCACATATAAAGCAAAGGTAATCCAAAAATGGAAAGAACAAAAGAAGGAAGGAAGGAAGGAGGGAGGAAGGGAGGGAGGGAGGGAGGGAGGGAGGGAGGGAGGGAGGGAAAGAAAGAAAGAAAGAAAGAAAAGAAAAAAAGAATAAGAAAAGTGGGCTGAGCATGCCTTGAAAAGTAAGCCAGTGGGCCGTTTTCCTCCACGGCTTCTGCTTCAATGCCTTTTTCAGGTTCCCTTCCCCACTTCCCTCAGTGATGCACTATGTGTGGAACTGTAAATGAAATAAACAAAAGCCTCCCTAAGTTGGTTTTAGTTATGGTGTTTTTGCACAGCAACAGAAACCTTAGCTAAGACATATATTGTATTTTCAAAACTTACCTCTTGCTAAAATAATTTTGAATGCGTCCACCGATTTGTCTCTGTATACAAAGTTTAAACTACATGATACATGTTCATTAAATACTGACTTATTTCACTTGGCAGCACACAGCTGAAACAGTGTACACAGGACTTATATAGGCTCAGGCCAAACAAAATTCCAGGATGTAGAGAAGGGGTGGGCATGAATTCTCGTCCTTATGTAAAGAGCTATCTGTTGGAAGAAGGGGTTTCTGTTTCCTTTAAAGCTATAACCTCTGGTTGGTTGACATCCTTGCAGCGAAGCCCACACATCCAAGAATATATGGGTAGCATGAATTGTACTTGATTTATTTAAAAAAAAAAAAAAACTGAGAAAAAATGTCTAGAGTGAGAAGGGAAGGGAGATTGGAGGTGGAAAGACTGTCAGGGGGATGGGGCAGTGAATATGGTCAATAACCACTGTACGTTGTATAAAATTCTTAAAGAAATACTAAAAATAAGAAAATAATTACTTATTTTATACTGATTAAAACAAAAAGAAAGTCAAACCAATTCATCAAAGATACATCGGGGATTTAGCTGAGTGGTAGAGTGCTTGTCCAGCCAGCGCAAGGCCCTGGGTTAGGTCCTCAGCTCTGAAAAAAGAAAGATACATGAATTTGTAACCACTTACTGGTAGCTTTACATAGAGAGACTGACACTGAGGTTCAAGGTAGGTTGCTCCAAAGAAGAAATTATATATTGCTTAATTTTTTAGGAAGGCAAATTTAATATATAAAGAAAGTGGTCTTCATGAGACAAATGAAGTGAAGCATCCCTTCATTGTGGTCCTTCGGATTCATGTTTCTGCGTCCACAGGTGTGTATTGTATGCAGAGTCCCTGAATGCCTGCATTTTGCTGGGTGTTCACAAGGGGAATCTGCCTGCTTCAGAGCCAACTTCATCTGACTTTAGATGCAAATGATTAGATGTCATCTTTTTTGGTGTGTGCCGAGCAGACAGAGTTTAGTACATGAAATGCTATTGTCAGTCCAAGAACTGCATGTTGTACTTTTAGCCTCTCATACATCATACAAAGTATGAATATTTTGTATATATTTGATGTTGATATCTTAAGTTAATAACTTGATAATAAAGTGGGAATTACAGACAAGTCACTTCTTAAAGCACGAACCAACTGATGAAGTAGAACATCCTGAAAAAATAATTTTAAAATTGGCATTTAAATTTCTAAAAAGATATTTAGGTAACAAATTTATTCAGTGCTAATGAATACTTGATTGGCTTTCAAATATAATTGCCCTCTATCAGGGTCAGATCATTAACATGAAAATTAATCATTATCTTCTCAGTGAGAATTGGAAAGATATTTCTATCAAAGATTGTGTAAGAGCTTTTCAATGAAATTGAACACTGTTGACATTGTACAATGATTTGAAAATACCTCATCAAATCTGATATATATATCAGTATATATCTATATATATAATATATAATATATATTCAGAAATCAAATTTTAGAGCTTCATAGAAGATTGCTTCAAATTAATGGATACTTTACTTTTTCATATATTTCCTACAGTGGCATTATTGTACAAAAATTGTAATGAAAAAGAAAGAATTGATAGCTCATGTATGTTTTCTTCTGGTATTTTTCTTACGCTAATAGTTATTTATGGCTATCAATCCATGTTCATTCTTGTTGTCAAACAATGAAATGTTTTATAAAATTAACTTAAAAATGGGTTCTAAATCACTATTTTGTCTTGAAAATGTGTGGTTGATATATCTGGCTAGTTTAAAGATGCTTATGATGACTTAAATATTACTCCTCATGAAATCTTGAAGTATGAAAACATGGGATACTAATAAGTTTAATATACTTTAGATCTACATAAAATTTTGGCAGAAAATCTCTTACTGAGCCTCCAGAGACAAGTAGGCTTGGAGTCTTGTGTAGCTGGAATGCAATTGCTTTAAGGCTCTTTATAATATCAAATGCATTTTGCAGAAATATACCCCGGGAAAACATTCAAAAGAATCCTGACACAATAATGAACTTTTGACATATTCAAGTAGAATTTACTAATGCCTTCAACATCATAACAACAAATCTAAAATAAATAAATGACCAAAGTAAATGAAACAATTTCTAATTGTTTACAAATTATTATTGTGAAGGTAAGAAAGAGAAGGTTAAATCACTCTCTTTATATTAAAAATAAAAGTCAATGGAAAAAAAAAAGAATGGAAAGTACCACTATCATGATAGACAATGCTGATGATTTGAGAACACAGAAGGTAGAGTGCACAAGAGCATGACATCACATTTAACAACCATGTCATTGTCCCATTACAGAATTTAATTGCAGATAAAAGTTGCTATGGTTTTTTATTTAGATATTCATCTATAAAATCCCCCACCTAGTATGTATGACACTTGAGACACTTGTAAATTATTACCTATTACCTATTACAACCTGTAATATTTTTAATTGATTTTTATTGATTCTTTGTGGATTTCATGTCATACATTTTAATCCTTCTTATCTGCCTGTCTCTTTCTATCTGCCTTCTGCCCTTGAGATTTCCCCCTAAATCAAAACCAAATTTCAAAGTAAAACCAACAACCAAACCAAAAAAATGAAACAAAACAAACAAAAAACAAACAAACACAAACAAAATCTTTTCATGGAAGCTGTAATATGGCCCATTGAGTCACACAGTTTGCCCTTTAGTTCACTTGCAAGTTTTCCTTGCCATGAATCATTGGTCTGGCTTGGGGCTTCTGGTTTCCGCCACACCACTGTTTACAGACTCTCATTGGGCTCCTCTGGGATATTCTATTGTTGTCCATGTGCCATTTTGGATCTGTAGGTTTGTGGCCTTCACATGCTCAAAATTTCATAGATTCAGTGGATGTTGGGGTAGGCCAACTCATAGCACTTGTTCTGGGTCTGGGCTGCTACCTAGGACCACACTGTTATTTGAGAGCCCTGTTGCAGCCAGAATCAATCATGCCAATATGTGTGGCCTGCCCACACACCTGGGGCCATGGTGACATCCTGGCCTAGGCTGCTGACTAAGACTATGTCTGAGTCCATGACCCTACCAGAACCAGAGTCTGTATTGATGTCCATGGCCCATGATATGTAACTTAATAACCTCATCTACAGTTTCCCAAACAATGTCATCTTTAAACACTCCTTGTCTCATTTTTTTTTGTCTCATATTCTGTTGATCACTTGGTAAGGCAATAATCTTATTGCTGATGCAAATAGTGGAGTTCAAAAGAAAATAGAAGTCGAGATACTTAGGTCAGTTTTAACTATCAGTATTTTGCTGTCACTGCTGGGTAAATTAATTGAGTCCTAATCATGGGATAGTCAATTATACAGAAATGAAATAACAAGTGCTTTGAGCAGACTGGGAGCATTTGGAATAAGATCAACAACTTCAGAATTTAAATTCTTTAGAGACCATAGAATATTGGCTGTGAAAAAAGCAAACATGAAAGAGTAGGCTTTTGGCGCAGTATTTTTTTGACCTAATTACTGCCACTTCCTTAAGACTATAAATTAAAATTAAAAAAAAATTTCCATAAGACTATGTATCCCAACACAGTAAAACAAAAACAAAACAAACAAACAAACAACAACAACAACAATGAAACATTCCTTTCCAGTGCAAATTTCTTATGCTGAAGGTTCATTATTTTTCAAGATTCAGAAACAAAGATGTTTCACAATCTAGGGAGATAATCCAAGAGAGACACAACATGCAAAGCAAACACCCATGTTGCAAGATGCATAGAAGCAACAAAGCTTAGAGAAAGAATCCTGGGCTGTAATGCAGTGCTGTGGTTTATCAACTCCACAGGATGAAGTTTGTACTACTTTATGTGATTCAATATATTATCTGATATAAGAAGCACTTAGAATTTCAAAAGTACATTATTATTTACTGTTTTTTATAATGTTTATAAACATGAACTGACACACTGTACTGCCTAACTATGTTCATATTTGTTAACCACCCCCAAACACACATAAGAGGGTGATGTATGTATATATGATATATGCTGAAAATACTGCAGAGTATAAGAGAAAAGGAAAAATAATCTTATATAAGCAGCATTCTCACCATCGGAAAAAATAACTGGAAATTATTCTTTGGTGATTTCATACACACATACATTGTATTGGATTACTGTGATCCTCACACAATGGTTATCAACTCCCCACTTCCATATTATCTCCTTTGTACAAGTCCTTTTCATACATTCATGACAATTTTGTTTTGTTTGTTGGCCTACTGACTTAAACAGGGCTATTTGACCATGGATTTCTAACTATCTGTTGGGAACTTGCAGACTGTGTACACAACTAGAGACAATGTTTGTCCCTCCCTTAAAAGGTATCATAGCCAGTAGCTCATTCTGGCCTGACTTTGATTCTTGACAGAGCTGGGTTTCTGTAGGTAGGGGCAGCTGCCACGGGATTGTGATTGCACTGGTTATGCCTTGCACTAAAGATTGCATGACACACTTCTCCCTTTCTTCCAGTTCTTAAATTACTTTCTTCCCTTTTACTGCAGTGCTCACTGAGCCTGAAGAGGATCATATAAATGACCCATTTAGGAATGGACACTCAATATTTTCAAGCGGCCATGCATCCCTTCTGTTCACTGCCATTTATCACAATGTGATGCTTCTGGGTATAGCATATGTTTATGGGTATAAAGATAAATAATTAGAAGGCAGGTTGATGCCATGACAATTTAACTAGACAAAAATAATTAAGTTCATATCCAGGAACCTGAGACATCTCAGGCATGAACTTTTGACCAGATTTACATATTCCCTGCATACATTTATCAAGTTGAGTGAGGCTCAGATGAGATTAATTGGTAACTTCTACAACTGTCAACCCATGGCCATACTTTGTCTGGAAGACTGGATTATAGACCATAGGGCCCACAGTGAGGTAAGTCTGTTGTTACTTTTCCTTCTCCAGTGGGTGCATGCCACCTTCAGTTACCATGATTGCTACCCAGCATGAAGAGAGTTTCCATCCCGGTTCCATCTTCGTTTCTCTACATCATATAAATAAGATTTTGTGTATAATTACTAAATATATTTATTTTTATTGTGTGAGCATTTACCTTCATGTATGTCTGTTTACTCTGCGTGTCCCTGGTCCCTGTGGAGGTTACAAGAGGGTACCCGATTCTCTGGAATAAGAGATGCAGGCAGCTGTGCAGGCATTGTGGGGATGCTAGGAAACAAGCACAGGTCTTCTGCAAGTACAGCCAGTGCCTCTCCAACCTTCCTGCCCCCAACAGGGTCTTATCAACCAGTTCTCTTGGTCAACCAACAGTGCTGAGAAGAATTGAATTATTTGGATATACTCTGAGGCTTCCCAGACCAACAACACATGAAAAAGCATCTCACACCTGGCCATGTAGTTTTTGTTTTATAACTCTTGTGTTTCAGAAGGAGCATAATTCATCCCTGCAGGATAGGGTCCTTCTACTTATCTTTTTTTTAACTTACATTTTTAATGGGTTATAAATTAGTAATCACATTTCTTATTACTCTCTGATTACTGGCAGAGATGTCAACATTATATTGGTGAGGGAAGTCAACACAGGGGGCACATAGCCAAGAAAACTGGCCTGGACTACAGGCCCAACAGCACTGAATTGATTTTTTTTTTTTAAATAGTTGAAATTAAGAGTGAATGTCAAACACTACCATTTCTCCCTAACTTTTGCAATTGCATCAACCTGAATGGTTTGTTTTCTGTCATCAGTTTTCCTCCAAGTGAGTAAAACAAGGAAGCACACATATTGATAGAAAATTACATGTCCACATGTTTGGGCTTGCCTGGCGGACTGCCCAACTATTTCCGGTTCAGAATAGCCATCTCCGGGTCAGACATCTCTTGGTACCGGGACTCTGTGGCTTTATGTGGTTGTGTAAAGAGCGTGCGTGCATGCAGCCATGTAATCTACGTGCATGTGTGGAGTACCTACACAAGTTCCTGTACGCATGCGCGGCCCAACCTTTATAAAGCCGGTGCCATCTTGCATGATCCCCCCTTATCTCCTCACCCACGTGTGTTTCACACAGGCCTGTCACCTCTATCCTCTTTAATAAAAACTCTTCTGTGGTCTTGTCATGTTCAGGACATGTTCCTCACGAGGTAAGAGCCATAATAACTAACACTTATAGAAAATATATTCACAAAAAGTTACCTGATATTGCCTTACAAAAATTTATTTTCAATAAAAAATCAAGAGTTAAGATACATACTGCTCATAAACTATTCTTGTTTTCCATAAGCCCATTCATTTTAATTTATATTTTACTGTTTAGTATCCTTTGTTATTGTATATGCAATTTTAGTCATCTTGATTTATAGAAGTAACATCACAATGCTGTCTTGTGTGAAGCATGTCTCAGCACAGATGATTGATAAGTGAATAAAAGTGTTCATTATCAGAAATATGCATCCCTTATTTGATTCCAGAGATGAATGTCCTTGGTGATCTTCATGATAATTTACTCTTTAAACAAACAGAATAATTGGCAAAAATCACTTTAATATTTAATGAGTCTGAAACTAAGAAGCAGAATAAGTAATTACAATAATTTTTACCTAAAAGATTGAAAATGTAATTGAGAAACTAATTAGGATCTTTTATTTAGAAAAATAATTCAATTTTATTGCCTTTAAAATGCCATTATTCTGTCATTTATTTTTAATTCTGTGCATCAAATTTAAACCTTGTTTGTTAGATAGTGAGTTATGTCTCACATTATGAAGAGGCTTCCGCTAATAAGTGTCACATGAAAATAGGGCATCTTGCATTGATATTCTAGAATCTAGATATTAATTATAGTTCACTGCACTTTGCTGAATCTGATTATTTTCTTCATTTTGGGGAATATATAATTCATTTTACAATTCCTTTTGAAGACTGGTTAATCAGGATATATAAAGCAGGAAGAAAACTCGGGAGAAATAGTATGAACTACAGACTTCCTCAGCTGTGTGGAATGAGGATGGCCTTGAAACTAAAGATAGCAATCAGGAGACAAAAAGGAAGGCTGTAAAATGAGTCTAGTACCTGGGAAGAATGTTGTCCACTCTGCAGCACTCAGGCTTATTACTGGTGTCAAAATGTAAACCTCAGTGATTTTTAAAAATAGTGTGTCATTATTCATCTGGTACATGGAAAAAAAATAGCATCTTGAGACCAAGAAGCTATACATAGCTCCATTCTTCATTCAACAATGATCTAGACTCAACTTCCTTAGTTATGTAGTGCTGAGATAGGATACATATGGTAATGCATTTAAGGAATGTGTTTCCTATAACTCCTGTGTCCTGGATCCCAGAATAGGATGAAGCAGATAGTGTTTGTCCTCAGGTTTAAGATTTCATGATGCCTCACACATGATTTTACTATATGATTAAACGTTGAATGTTTTGGTATGTTGAAACTCAGAATACAAAGCAATTCATTGTTGTTATGGGTTACATGATGAGAAATCAACTTTGTGAATACTGAGAGTCAGCTAGACTTTGAAAAGCACTGTATGGAATATCCACTTTATCTCCAATATCTTGACACCAATGGCAAAAATGATGTTGTCTGAGAGAATAAACTGAAGAATAAAGAAAAATGTGAAGATTAATTCCACCCCCCAAGGAGATCATCCCTCTCTAGGGTTGGTATGTATTACAAATACATATGGAAATTACAAATGGAGAGACTAAGAAAAAGAAAAAAAAACAAAAAACAAAATCCACATCATTCTCCAAAATTTTATCACAGGTAGCTATAGTGTGGGCAGAAAATCTAAACTCTTCTAATTTTCACAACTGGAGTAAATTACAGAATTATTTAGTGAGCAATGGAGCACAGAAATAGTGGGTAAAGTGAGTTAGAAAATCCACTTAAGAATTTAATTAGAGATGATTGCAAGGAGCTGAAGTATATAAGAAATATTTCTTCTTTTAAGAATACCCTTAAATATTAAGATAATGTATACAATAAGCCTCATCTGACTACATATTATACTATTGTGAATTGTTATAAAGCTCAAATTATTACATGCTACTATTTGTCAAATCTAGAGTATTATTGATTTTTATCAATTATATGTATATATTTATATAATCATAATATTTGATTTGTCACAATTTAGTAGAAACACCGTGAACTGCACATCTGTAGAAAGACAAATTTAATGAGATTTTCTACATTGTTTGGATATTGTTGCAAAACCAACACAACAATCAAGAAACATTTCCTAATCTATCAGCTAGAGTTCTGCAGGAGCTCTAGTCCTCTATTTCTCACACAGATCCTACATGCTGTTGGCTTCTTTATTTATTACAATGAAGTAATTTCACATTCAGTAATGTAATAGACACATAGTAAGTGGCTGTGTTTTCAGATTCATCCATTCTATCATGTAATTGTATACATTATTACTCATTTAAATTTACTTGTTTCAACTACATGGTTTTTTATTTGGTTATTAATTCCTTCCTGGATATCAAAGCTTTTTCTCTTTTTGTGCTACTAGAGACACAGCTGCTGTGCACATTTGGAAAAAGATTTAATATGTGTATATTCTGATCTACTGGAAGTCAGTAAAAAATGATATAGCAGCTTTTGTTTACGATGCATAGTAACTTTATGGACTTCCTAAACATTATGTTACCATTAACACTGTATGTTACTCCAGCTTTCTAGTTTCTGATAAGGTTAACCATCATCAGAGTGTATAGTAGTAGCTCATCAATGTAACCCTTATCCTAAAATTAATCCTGACCATAATGCTAATCCTGTTCCTTAACATCAACACTTATACTAACCATAAACTTAACCTTAAATCTGGTCCCTGAAACTAACAGTACTAGCACTAAGAAAGAGTAACACTGACACTATTCCATCATTAAAAATAATCCTAACTCTATATCTAATTGTAACCCTAGGCCTAGGCCTATCCCTACCCCAGGATTTCTCCTAAACCTAAACTTAACTTTAACCCTAATATAATGTGCATCAAATCATGTCTACATACAAGTTTCAAATATTGCTCTGGAAATAATAATATTAAAATATTTATAAATAATATTAAAAATTACATGACTGTAGATTAAATTATAACCATAGTAGAATTTATATAAAACAGTATTTTATTCACATTCATTTGATCATATTATACATATGTTACATTGTATGTATAGATTCTATTGGTGATATATTGTATATCCCCACAAAAAATAAAGAGGTTATAGATATGAGGTAGATTATTGAATCTACTCTAAAAAGAAAAAGGAGATAATATGGATATGATAAGATAGAAAGGTAGATTATTGAATCTACTTTTAGAAAGCAACTACTAGTTTTAAATACTTTACATTGGATTGGATTTTTGTATATTGTATACAAATTATGTATATTGATACAAATTTAAGATTGTTACAAAATTCTGAAAATATATTTCTAATCTTTTTCAAGGTTTTGTACCTATACAGTTCATCTAACAATGTAATGCAAATTGCTAGACCTTGAACATCATTATTACCAAATAATTAGGATATAATAAATGCAAGTTAATAGTTAATCACCACAATCAAACTTGTAGTCATATTAAGTGTGTTTTCAAGATCAAACAGAAATATATTTTAGATATATAAGTCATCTTCAAATACTTCAGAGATCTACAGAATATGGCATTTAAGGTGTTTTAATAATATAGATATTTTTTTATGACTGTGAGACATGTCTGCTCTTGGCATCACCAATCTAATTCAGAGAAGATGATGGGCATTGAAGAAACTCCATATGGAGTTTCTTTTTTTATTTACTATTATTATTATTATTATTATTATTATTATTATTATGTGTTTTAATTTTATACATCAGCCATGGGTTCCCCTGTCCTCCCCCCTCCCACCACCACCCTCACCTTCCCCCCAGCCCCTCCCCTCCACTCCCATGTCCTCCAGGACCAAGACACCCCTGGGGATTCATTTAAACCTAGTGGATTCAGTACAGGCAGGTCCTGTCACCTCCTTCCAGACTGAGCAAAGTGTCCCTGTGTAAGCCCAAGGTTCCAAACAGCCACCTCTGCACTAAGGACAGGTCCTGGTCCCACAGCCTGGGTGCCTCCCAAACAGATCAAGCTATTCAATTGTCTCACTTATCCAGAGGGCCTGATCCATCTGGGGGCTCCACAGCCATTGGTTCATAATTCATGTGCTTTCTTTCGATTGGATATTTGTCCCTGTGCTTTTTGCAATCTTGGATTCAACAATTCATGCTCTTGCAGTCCCTCCTCTTTCTTGACAATTGGACACCTGGAGCTCCATCTGGGGCGTGGCTGAGGATCTCTGCATCCACTTCCATCAGTTATTGGATAAGAGTTCCAAGACAACTGTTAGGGTGTTTAGTCATCTGATCACCAGACTAGGTCAGATCAGGCTTTCTCTCGACCATTGCCAGCAGACTACAGAGGATATATCATTGTGGATTTCTGGAGACCTCTCGAGCACTCTGCCTATTCCTGTTCTCATGTGGTCTTCCTTTATAATTGTCTGTTATTCCTTGTTCTCCCTTTCTGTTCTTGATCCAGCTGGGATCTCCTGCTCCCCTAAGCTTTCTTTCCCTCAAATCTTGCCCTTCATTACTCCCACTGTCGTCCAGGTTGTTCATGTAGATCTCATCCATTTCTCTGTCCTTGTGTGATCCCTGGGTCGTTCCTAGGGTTCCATTTTCTAGGTAGCCTCCCTGGAGTTGTGTAGCAGTCTAGTCATCTTTGTTTTACATCTAATATCCTCCTATGAGTGAGTACATACCATGTTTGTCTTTCTGAGTCTGGGTTACCTCACTCAGGATGATTTTTTCTAGATCCATCCATTTGCCTACTTTCTTTGTGGCAGAAGGTAGCCAGTGGGCAAGAAAATGCCCTTGCCTTGACTTCTGACAGTATGCTGTCCAAAATGGACATATAGGACTAAAAACAAAGGACTGTTGAACCTTAGCAAGACAAGATAGGAAGGCCTTTTTGAAAATCCTGTTTCACAGATAAGCCTGAATTCAAGAACACATCAAAAAAGTCATGATCAAGTAAGATTCATTCCAGAGGTGCATGATTTTTCAGCATATGATAATCTGTCAATATAAAATATACCATATAAACACACTTAAAGAGAAAAGTCAAAAAAACAAACAAACCCACACATGATCATCTCATTAGATGCTGAAAAAGCCTTTGACAAAAACTAACAATCCTTCATGTTAAAAGTTCTACAGAGATCAGGAATACATAATTAACCTTAATAAAAGCAATATATAGCAAGCTGACAACCAACATCATACTAAATGGAGAGAAACTCAAAACAATTCCACTAAAATAAGGAAATAGACAAGGCTATTCACTCTCTCTATATCTATTCAATATAGTGCTTGAAGTTCTAGCTAGAGCAATAACACACCAAAAGGAGATTAAGAGGATACAAATTGGAAGGAAAGAAGTCAAAATTTTGTTATTTTCAGATGATATGAGAGTATATGTAATTGACCTCAAAAATTCTATCAGGGAACTCCTACTGCTGATAAACACCTTCAGTAATGTGGCTGATTACAAAATTAACTCTAAATAAAAAATCAGTAGCCCTCCTATTTACAAATGATATAAACAGACTGAGAAAGAAATCAGAGAAACAATATCCTTTAAAATAGTCTCAAATAATAATAAATATCTTGGGTTAACTCTAACCAAACAAGTGAAAGACCCATATAACAAGAACGTTAATTCTTCAATGAAAGAAATTGAAGAAGATATCAGAAAATGGAAAGACCTTCCATGCTCATGAATTGGTAGTATTAACACAGTAAAAAATGACATCTTACTGAAAGCAATCTTCAGATTCAAGGCAATCTCCATCAAAATTTCAACACAATTCTTCACAGACCTTGAAGGAACAATATTCAACTTCATATGGAAAAACAAAAAACCTAGGATAGCTAAACCAAGAATGTATAATAAAGGAATTTCTGGAGGTATCACTATCCCTGACTTCAAGTACTACTATAGAGCTATAATAGTAAAAACAGCTTAGTATGGGCATTAATACTGACAGATGGATCAATGGAATTGAATTGAAGACCCAGATGTAAATACTCACACCTATTAATACCTGATTTTTGACAAAGAATCCAAAATTCTACAATGAAAAAAAGAAAGCTTCTGCAACAAATGGTTTGGCATAACTGGATGATGGCATGTAGCAGAATGTAAACAGATCCATATTTATTGCCCTGTGCAAAACTTGAGTTGAAGTGGGTCAAAGACTTCAACATATATCTAGTTAAACAGAACCTGATAGAAGAGAAGGTGGGAACTATCCTTGAACACCTTGGCACAGGCAGCAACTTGCTGAATATAATACCAGTAGCACAATGCTGAGACTACCAATAAATGGGACCTCCTGAAACTGAAAACCTTCTGTAAAGCAAAGGACACTGTCAATAAGACAAAACAGCGACCTACAGAATGGGAAAAGATCTTTACCAACCCAATATCTGACAGAAGGCTGATCTCCAAAATATATAAAGAACTCAAGAAACTAGACATCAAAATACCAAATAATCCAATTAAAAATGGGGTACAGATTTAAACAGAGAATTTTCAACAGATGACTCTCAAACACCTAAAGAATTGTTCATCATCTTTAGCCTTCAGGGAAATGCAAATCAAAGCAACTCTGAGATACCATCTTACACCTGTCAGAATGGCTAAAATCAAAAGAATGATTTTCTTGTCTGTTGTTTTCTTTAGTTGGCTTATTACCCTCTCATAGTATGTTTTACTGCTTTTGGCTAGGGAGTCTTTTAAACCAAATTTATTAAATTCTATCAGTCAACCATGCATATAGATTAAAAACATTTACCAGCCCACAAAATGTTTTACCAGCCCTTCTGCTTTTGTGACATCCCAATTGTAATAAAGCTAATGTAATTAGCAGTTTATGACTCACTTGAAAGTCCATGGTCCCTGACTCTATAACAAATAGCTAATTTCCAAATGTTAATTATTACTTGTCATTGTTTTTGACTTACTTTAAACATGTCACAATCTCCAATGATTGAAGTATCATTAAATACAACTGTTCTATAAACAGTATTGAAAGACATTAATGCATGTTTTCTGCACAGACATTTAGCTGGGAGTCAAAACTGAGAAAGCACTAGGCAGTGCGAAGATCGAGCATAGCTTTCTATATCTAATTTCATTTGTTTTCTGTCTATGCTCTGGCTCTGGGGTGAACATTCCCTCCTGCTGTTGTGTCTTTGCTGCAGGAGAAGTGAGCTGGTAGCTGTGAGAACTTTGGATAAGAATAGAAACTTCTCTCACTTGGCACTGGCAAATACTGGGGTCTTTGACTTGATAGTGAACCTTGAACTTTGTCAACTGAATCTATTCCTTATTCCACAATTGTAGAAATTAGCTTAGCTGCTAGATTTCAGTGAGTAGCACCACATAGCATGACTTCATGAACCTAATTAATTATTGGAAGCTCATAGTATTAACAAATCAGGACTAAATAGAGTTTGGGGGCTCTGCCTTTTGTTTGATGAGTTTAGGTTTTCAGGTCATAATTTTTTAATTATATCTGCACTGAAATCCCTTTATAGCTACAAGAAATTTGAGAGTGATTTCAGCATGTGGTCAATGGTAAGGACATTCTGCCTTCATTATTTAACACTCATTTTAACTGTATCTAAAGTTTGAGGTAAACAGTACTGTATCCAGTCAACAGTCTCCATTGTGAGATACCAAAAATGAAATAGGATGGATCTTAGGTTTCAGAAGTTCTAATAGCCTTCTCCAGTTGTGTCAGAACTTTAGTGTGAAGTATATACATATATCTGAAATGAAAATATATTTCAGTGAACAGTTTAAATTTGTCAGTTGTCATATATAGTTATCCTAAAATGTTTGCACCTTGTAGGAAATGAGATAATTTCAGTTTCAAGTGATAAACAAGAGCTGGAGGTGTACTGTGAAAGACTGTCCTCGTCCATCATAGGGGCACTGCATACATGTTTCAAAGGCAGCCCTGCCTATTTACATAAGACCTGAAAACGATCAAGCCAATTAAAATTGATAGCATGGAGAATAAAGGGGATCCTGATGCCTCACCCCTAGCTGAGGAGCTATTGTCCATAGATAGATGAATGCTGGGAGAAGAAAGTTGTTTCTTTGGGTGGAGTGTTAAATAGTATGTTTCCCATGCCCCAGGGGATGGTCCTATACCTGTGCACATATGGGCATCCCTAACTGGACTGATGGGGCTATTAGTTATAGCATTAATGAAAAAAAGAACATAAAGTCATGAAGGGAAAGCTGTGTTGTGTGTCACAGAGGAAGCTTAAGGGATGGGATGGAGCTTTGGTATAATTAAGATACATTGTATACATGTATGAAAATTCCAAGTAACAAAATTATCTTTAAAGAAGGGAAAATAGAGAACTTAATCTTTAAAATAAATACTATCTATAGAAATTACTATTATGTTTAGTGTATTTCTAATTTTAAAATAACACTTTTTGTATATATGTGGGACATAATATGGGATTTTGTACATGTACACAATGTTTAATATTTAGAGCTGAAATCTTATAAATAACATTTTATTTTATGTCTCTTCGATAACAAAAATTAGAAAGTAATACCTTCCAGGCAGTGGTGGCGCATGCCTTTAATCACAACACTTGGGAGGCAGAGGCAGGCGGATCTCTGTGAGTTTGAGGCCAGCCTGGGCTACCAAGTGAGTTCAAGGAAAGACCCAAAGCTACACAAAGAAACCCTGTCTCGAAAAACCAAAAAAAAAAAAAAAAAAAAAAAGTAATGTCTATATAGGAAGCTCACTTTAATATGTAATCCATAATAATAAATGTTTTATTTACTATCCAAAATAAGACATGGACAACTAACTGCATTCAATTAAATGAATTTCTAGATACTCTCCATTATAACCTGGCTAAATCTATTTTATAGTTTTAGTTTACAAATGTGTGTTATTATAAATATTATTATTTTTGAAATTATTTAAATAGAAAATTCTACTTAACATTATAGACAAATTAAACAAAAAACTTGATTTGTTCATTGATCTAACTTTAATATGATCAAGTATGTCCTTTAAATTAATTTAATATATAAGAATTACGAGACAAGATTAAAATTAATTTTCAAGGGTGCAAATATTAGAAGCAAATATTTCCAACAATTAAGAAATTTGTGATGTTGAAAATACAAATCCATTTAGTATACCTACGTGAATTAAATTCTTCATTAAAAGATCAATACACATATGCAGAGATATAAATATCATTCCCAACTCATACACACGCTGCTTGGAGGTTTGTCAGTCACAGGAGCTCTGTTCCCAAATGTAAAATGATGACAATTTATATCAGGCCAAGTTGTGGTCCCTTTGTAAGGTTGGCTTTTCCAAATTACCTTTCTACATATTTACATGTTAACCAGACAGACTTTTTTAGAGTTGTATTATATGACATTAGCATTATTAATTTAAGAAGGAACAACATTCACACAGTATGATGTGCGCTTATCTGTTACCCTTCTCTTACTCTTGTAACTGTTCTGATAATTTTGAGTCCCATAAAATCAACAAATTCTAAAGACAAATAAGGTCAAACAGCACATCTTTCTGGAACAATTTCCATCACCTAAGGTTTTTATGGACTTCAGTAACTACATATGGTGATAGTAATTTTTAGTCTTCTATAATTCCTTCATAGCATACTAAAATATAAAGTTAGGGAAGATGCATAAGAGAAAAATTCTGAATTTCCTGCATGCTTTATTTTAAATGCAATGGTCTTTGTAAGCCTGCTTTAAAAAGCAGAGATAAATCTATTAAAAATTGCACAGATAGAGCTATTTGGGACAAAGATATTATTGTTTCTGTTACTATATGTAGAAAAGGGGGATAATGCTTCTCTTCTCCTCACTTAGTGAAACCAGAATCAACTTCTTTTTTTTAATGGAGCCTGAGGGTAAATTAAGACAGCATTTAGCTCTACTTATTATTATCCTTGCATAAATTCTCCCTAGAGCTTAATTATCCCTGTCACTCAAAGTGTTCCTTTCATTCGTGCAGGAGAACATTTCCATGACTCTCATATTTGCTCTTATAATAAACTAACATTGTGTCCATGTTAAACTTTGCAAGGTAGTATTATGAAGCCTGCTGAAAGTTAAAATATTTTCTGCAATTACATTATTATATTCCTCTTATTTCTGTGATTCTGATCTCATATGGAGGGACAGAACGCTGTTGGTGGTAATGTTGTTGTGTTGTTCTATTCTCACTTACGTGGTTAAAGTACCCTCCATGAGGTTAAAGCTCATTTAGTGACTAAAATCCATTTCCTACCCTTCAAAAGTTGTGTTATGAAAAGCAAATAAAAAGGTTGAGGGAATATAAAAGTCAAGAAGTGAGCAAATAAAGGGAAAGTCCGTTTCATATTACTAGAAACAAATAAAGTAGCTTTATGATATTACAGATACCCCAAATTTAAATTTATGGAGCTGATTGTGTTTACCTGAGGACAAAGTGTTTATGAAATGGGTCTTTGTTCATAACAATGTATATACCAGTGCTCGACCGTTTTTATGGCTCCAAGCCTTCATTTGGGATGCTCTGCCCAAAGCTTCATCCATTCCAAGGTCTGAGATTTCTCTGAGTCAGACACTCTCAGCCTTTAAAGGTACTTCTATTATTGATATACAACATTTGTACAGCATTAAGTGTTGTAGTGTCATGTTTAGATTCAAACATACAGCAGATAGTGTTAAACTCAGGGTACATGCTACTTTTGTTTGTTTGTTTTGTTTTTCTTTAATTTTTTTTTTATTATATTTGTGTTTTAATTGTACACATCAGCCATGGGTTTCCCTGTCCTCCCCACTCCGCTCCTCCCCTCCATTCCCATTTCCTCCAGGGCCAAGACTCCCCTGGGGATTCATTTAAACTTGGTGGATTCAGTACAGGCAGATCCAGTCCCCTCCATCCAGGCTGTGCAAAGTGTCACTGTATTAGCCGAAGGTTCCAAACAGCCAGCTCATGCACTAAGGATAGGTCCAAGCCACACTGCCTGGGTGCCTCCCAAACAGTTCAAGCTATTCAATTGTCTCACTTATCCAGAGGGCCTGATCCATTTGGGGGCTCCACAGATTTTGGTTCATAATTCATATGTTTCCATTAGTTTGGCTATTTGTCCCTGTGCTTTTCCAATCTTGGTCTCAACAATTCACACTCTTACAGTCCCTCCTCTTTCTTGACAATTGGACTCCTAGAGCTCCACCTGGGGCCTGGCTGAGGATCTCTGCATCCACTTCCATCAGTTATTGGATGAGAGTTCCAAGATGACTGTTAGCATGTTTGGCCATCTGATCACCAGACTAGGTCAGATCAGGCTTTCTCTCAACCATTGCCAGGAGACTACAGAGGATATATCATTGTGGATTTCTGGGGACCTCTCGAGCACTCTGCCTGTTCCTGTTCTCATGTGGTCTTCATTTATCATGGTCTGTTATTCCTTGTTCTCCCTTTCTGTTCTTGAGCCAGCTGGGATCTCCTGCTCCCCTAAGCTTTCTTTCCCTCGAACCTTGTCCTTCATTACTCCCACTGTTGTCCAGGTTGTTCATGTAGATCTCATCCATTTCTCTGTCATTGGGCAATCCCTGTGTCTTTCCTAGAGTCCTGTTTTCTAGGTAGCCTCCCTGGAGTTGTGAGTAGCAGTCTAGTCATCTTTGTTTTACATCTAGTATCCTCCCATGAGTAAGTACATACCATGTTTGTCTTTCTGAGTCTGGGTTACCTCACTCAGGATGTTTTTTTCTAGATCCATCCATTTGCCTGCAAACCTCATGATGTCATTGTTTTTCTCTGCTGAGTAGTACACCATTGTGTATATGTACCATATTTTCTTTATCCATTCTTCAGTTGAAGGGAATCTAGGTTGTTTCCAGGTTCTGGCTATTACAAACAATGCTGATATGAACATAGCTGAGCAAATGCCCTTGTGGTATGATTGAGCATTCCTTGGGTAAATGCCCAAGAGTGCTACAGCTGGGTCTTGGGGGAGATGGATTCCCAATTATCTAAGGAAGTGCCATATTGATTTCCAAAGTGGCTGTACAAGCTTGCATTCCCACCAGGAGTGGAGAAGAATTCCCCTTGCTCCACATCTGCTCCTGCATGAGCTATCTTTTGTGTTTATGAACTTAGCCATTCTGTAAGGTGGTATCTCAGAGCCGTTTTGATTTGCATTTCCCAGATAATTAGGGATGTTGAGCAATTCCTTAAATGTCTTTCAGCCATTTGAACTTCCTCTGTGGAGAATTCTCTGTTTAGTTCTATAGCCCATTTCTTAATTGGACTGTTGGGCATTTTGATGTCTAATTTCTTGAGTTCTTTATATATTTTGAATATCAGCCCTCTGTCAGATGTGGGGTTGGTGAAGACCTTTTCCCATTCTGTAGGCTGTTGCTTTGTCTTCTTGACCAAGTCCTTTGATCTACAAAAACTTTTCAGTTTGAACAGGTCCCATGCTGTGGATATTGCTCTGTGTAAATAAAGTTCTGATTGGCCAGTGGCCAGGCAGAAAGTATAGGCGGGACAAGAGAAGAGAATTCTGGGAAGTAGAAGATTGGGGAGAGACTGCCAGCCACCCCCATGACAAGCAACATGTAAAGACACTGGTAAGCCACAAGCCACGTGGCAAAGTATAGATTAATAGAAATGGGTTAATTTAAGATAAAAAGAAGTAGATCACAAGAAACCTGCTACGGCCATATAGTTTGTAAGCAAAATAAGTTTCTGTGTCTTTACTAGGTTGATTCTAAGCATCTATGGTCCTGGTGGGTGAGAGAGATTTGTCCTGACTGTGGGCCAGGCAGGAAAACTCTAACTACAAATGGCGCCTAACGTGGGGCAAGAATTTCCACCTAAAATCTGAAAAAAAAAAGATTCTAAAACAGAGCTAAAAACAGCTTCCTAGTTGTCTCTTTCAAATTAGTGGCATCCTGCTGGTTTGAGCTACTATGGAGGGTTCCTGGCATGTGCATCTGACCTGCAGTGTGGCAGGAATGAGGAATCTACAAGTGACACTTTACTCTGCTTCATGGTAGATTTAGCCTTTGCTAGTTTAAAAAAAAAAAGTTTCTGGGCTATGCACTGCTTTGATAGAACTGCTTCTGATAGTTGATGGTACACATGGCTCCAGACCCAGAGCTGGCAGTAAATGGTACAACTGTCCATGTTGGGAAGCTGAGGTGGGCGGAGCCAGCAGCCACAGAGGCGTTTCAATCTTACAAAGATGGATATTACACAGAGAATCTGGTTTATGTTGTCTTTGCAATTTTTAACTACATAAAAAAAATTTGATCGTAAAAATTGTTGAGTTAAACAAATATGTAAATTTTAAAGGTACCTTAACTTCAAAATTTGGATATGAGCATATGTTGCTTTGGAAAAGAGTCCCTGCTTTTGTTTCCAGAGAAAGTCAGAGGCTATGGATTTGTTCCAGATTAAGATACATCAGGTTTGATCAGCCAAGACCATCTGAAAGGTCTCTGATGACACAATGGCCCAGATGATCCGACATCCAGAATGGTTTCAAGGCAACTGGCTCAGAGGTTTACCCTCATGGACTACTCCATAATCCTAAAATTTTCTTTATGTCCCCATAAGATACAGCGCCCCCATCCACCATGAAGTAGTAAGAAAAACTACGCCCAAATTCCCAGCTGGCTTTGGAGATGGAATTGGCTCACTCCTTCTCTAAACCCAAACACATTGTTAAAAGAAAAGGTTAAGAGATTCTTGTGTCCCAAATCAGAAGAACCCTCTGGTGTGGGACAGAGAAAAACCAATACTTTTATTTAAAGCAATTTGATTATAAATGTGATCTCTTTCTAAAAAAGAAAAGGGGATATGATACAGATATAATAGGATGAAAGGGTAGATTAAGGAACTTACTTCTAAAGAGCAACAACTTGTTTAAAATGCTTTACATTGGTATAGATTTTAGTCTATTGATACAAACCTAAAGTTAATTTTGTTATACTATGTGTGTATTTCTACTTGTGTTTAAGGTATGTTTGTATAGCTCATTTAAAATTGTAATGGATAATTAAAAATAGATTAATAATTAATCATCTGTGATAATCATACTCATAGCCATGTTAGTTAAGTCTTCTAGTTATACACAGAGATATTTCAGATAGATAGGTAATCTTCAAATACTTCAAAGACCTACAGAACATGACATTTAAAATATTTTTAAAATTTAGACTTTCTGGACAGTGAGACATGTCTGCTCCTGGCAGCACCGATTTACTTCAGAGAGGAGGGTGGGCATTAAAGACACTTCATATGGAGTTTATCTTCACCTTGGCAAAAATAGCCATTTGGGCAAAAAACTGTTCTTGCCTGGACTGCTTGATCAACTAGACATACAGGACCCATAGAAAGGTGACCATTGAACTTTGCTTGACAAAATAGTCCTTCAGGTTCCTGCTTCACAGAGGAAACTGCCAGACATTCTACAGGACACTAAAATAACTGACCAAAAGACTCTAGCCCTGTGGGCTGAAGACAAATACCCCAACTTTACAAAGGAACATTATTAGGTGACTGTCCATGCTGCCAGCTGTCTCTATCTACCCTGCAAGGCTCCTGAAAGCTGCTTGCATCCTTCTCATGTAATATTATATCCTTCTGAGGTCTTTGATGTGGTTGAAGGCTAGATAGTTATAATTTCCTCAGTTATGATAAAAGATAAGTTAGGTATAAAACCTTAAACTCACAAAATATAAGATAGATAGAATATCTTCTTTAATATTGTAATTGTAATTCTTGCTTGATAAATGTTTTGTTATATGTAATTGTACTATGTAAAAGTTAAAACCTTCTTTAAAAAAAAAGAAAAGGGGAAGTGCTGTGGATATCGCTCTATGTAAATAAAGTTCTGATTGGCCAGTGGCCAGGCAGAAAGTATAGGCGGGACAAGAGAGAAGAGAATTCTGGGAAATAGAAGTTGGGGAGAGACTGCCAGCTACCGCCATGACAAGCAACCTGTAAAGACACTGGTAAGCCACAAGCCATGTGGCAAAGTATAGATTAATAGAAATGGGTTAATTTAAGATAAAAGAAGTAGATAACAAGAAACCTGCTACGGCCATACATTTTGTAAGCAATATAAGTTTCTGTGTGTTTACTTGGTTGATTCTAAGCATCTATGGGCCTGGTGGGTGAGAGAGATTTGTCCTGACTGTGGTCCAGGCAGGAAAACTCTAACTACAGTCCCAATGATTGATTGTTTCTCTAAGTGTCTGTGCTACTGGTGTTATATTTAGAAAGTGATCTCTGGTGCCAATGCATTCAAGACTACTTCCTATTTTCTCTTCTATCAGGTTCAGAGTAACTGGATTTGTGTTGAGGTCTTTGATCCACTTAGACTTAAGCTTTGTGAGTGGTGACAGATATGGGTCTATTTGCAGCCTTCTACACATTGACATCCAGTTATGCCAGCACCATTTGTTGAAGATGCTTTCTTTTTTCCATTGTACATTTTTGGCTTCTTTGTCAAAAATTATATGTTCATATGTGTGCAGGTTAATGCCAGGGTCTTCAATTTGATTCCATTGGTCCACATGTCGGTTTGTATGCCAGTACCAAGCTTTTTTTTATTACTGTAGCTCTATAGTAGAGCTTGAGGTCAGGGATCGTGATGCCTCTAGAGGTTGTTTTATTGTACAGGATTCTTTTGGCTATCCTGGGTTTTTTGTTTTTCCATATGAAGTTGAATATTATTCTTTCCAGGTCTGTGAAGAACTGTGCTGGTAATTTGATGGGGATTGCGTTGAATCTGAAGCTTGCTTTTGGTAAGATCACCATTTTTACTATATTAATCCTGCCTATCCATGAGCATGGGAGATCTTCCCATTTTCTTACATCTTCTTCAATTTCTTTTTTCAGGGACTTAAAGTTCTTGTCATGTAGGTCGTTCACATGTTTAGTTAGAGTAACCCCAAGTTATTTTATATCATTTGATGTTATTGTAAAGGGTGATGTATCTCTGATTTCCTTCTCAGGTTGTTTGTCTATTTTATATAGGAGGGCTACTGAAGGTGTTTATAAACTGTATCACTTCCTTGGTTGAATTTTTGGGGTCATTCATGCATACTATCATATCATCTATAAATAGGGAAAGCTTGACTTATTTCTTTCCAATTTGTATCCCTTTAATTTCCTTTTGTTGTCTTATTGCTCTGTCTAGAACTTCAAGCAGTATTTGAATAAGTATGGGGAGAAGGGACAGACTTGTCTTTTTCCTGATTTTAGTGGTATGCTTTGAGTTTCTCTCCATTTAATTTGATGTTGGCTGTTGGCTTGCTGTCAATTGCCATCTGCCCTGGAACACACCCTCTTTTGTTTTTCAAGACATAGTTTCTCTGTGTAGCTTTGCACCTTTCCTGGAACTTGCTTTGTAGAACAGGCCAGACTGGAACTCACAAAGATCTGCCTGCCTCTGCCTCCTGAGTGCAGGGATTAAAGGCATGTGGCACCACTGCCCAACACATGCTACTTATTTTAAGTATATTCACTGGGTTGTTTCATCGATCACACAATTTCATTCACCTAATTGTGACACTGTTTCCATTCATCATTTTCTTTTCATCCCCTTCTCTGCCCAGTGAGTGGAAACCAGTGTTCTAATTTAAAGTCCTGTGAAATAAATTCATTCAGATTAACAATTCAGTAATATAACCCAGCATTTGTTTTCCTCTGTATGGTTTATTTCACTTAACATATTATTTTACAGATCAATCAATGTTATGTTTAATGACAATTCTATGATTTTTTCCTTATTATATGTCTGTGTTCATGTTCATCTGTGTGTGTGTTTTCACCTGTGTGTGTAGGTTGCAACTCTAAAATATAGCTTTTCTTTATTATTATCATAATATTTGTTTATGCTACTGTCTCTCAATTTAAAAAGGAACCAAGAACTTACATTTTACCCCATTGAACTGCCTATTTCTATCTTTATTACTTTTGAAATGCTTAACAGGATCTATATTCTGTTCTGCTCTCATAAATAAGCCTTTATCATGTCATGGTATCAATTATATGTGAATATTATAGAGGGAATGATGATTCTAAAAGTTGAAAAATATTTGTTTTATTTCTGGATATTCTTGCACATACGTGGTATTTCACATCCAGTAAGAAAAAAAAAAATGTGGTAAGGAGGTTCATGGGAGAGTAGAAGGAGGGATGAGATGGGGTTCTATAGTTGATATGTAAAATGAATAAAAAAAATTGAATAAAAATACTGTGTACTTCAATTGGTCTAAGAACTTCTACATTTGTTGCACATAACATAGATATAAATGTCACTGATAGATAAAGCATTCTGTGTTCATGTTCATTAATTAATTAACCTTAAATTTTAAATTTGCATTTTATGTGTTTTTATATGCAAATTTCACACATGAGTACCATATTACATTATTTCTATCCCTGTGTCTCCATCCACCCTACTCATCCCCACACTCTTACAAATTTGTGATCTTGTCTTTGTCCATTATTTTACACACATACACAATGTATATACAATACTTACTGAACCCATTAACTATTGCATCTGTCTATTAGTGTTTAAAGCTCAATACTTGGAATTTAATGAATGTTTGGATTATTGCATTAATCAGTAATCTCAGAGGCACCAAAATACTTTAGTGTTGAAATTAAGGAATGGAAATATGCATTTTCTCTTGGATTAATCGAACCAGAAACAAGACCAAATTTTGAATTATTCACTTCTCTCCATTATCTTCCATCTGTCCATAGTTTGCAGATCCTGGGCCATCTTTGATATGTCTCTAATGTGCCTAATCTGTCTAACTGTCTTTGTGAATCTGTGCCTGTAATTTATGTTGGCCCCTGACAATGAACATTGTACTGTATATGCTGAACAGCAGAAAAAAATATGGTACATGAAAGGTGATACTTCAGAGATATCTTTAATAGAGTTTACAAGGAAAAAGGTAATTAACTGACCCCAACATAGTCATTATTAGAAACAGACATTATCAAGCTTTGTTCATGGATTGCTTAAAAAATTTATGGCAAGTATTTATTGTATAAGTTTTTTTATTTTTTTTTCCTTTTTCATTGTGCTGGCTGTTGTCAGCAATCATCAGAACAGACACAGTTGTTATTCTTGGTCAGGGATATAGAAGAATATATAATTTAAGCTGTTGTAAATACACTAGTTTAGGATGTAAAAACTGAATGCAGGAAAATCTAATATATAATAAGTTTGGATACACTGTTTTCTTTTTGTTGTTAATTTATTTACCTTTTAAGAAGTTTTTTTTTTTTTTCATTTTGCATTCCAATCACAGTTCTTCCTCCCTCCCCTTCTCTCATCACCTCACATGCCCCCATCCCACACCCCTTCCACTCCTGAGGGAGGATAAGGCATCCCTTAGGGACTCAACAAATTCTGGCATTCTAAATTGAGTCAGGACCAAGGCCCTCCCCACTGTGTCAAGGCTGAGCAAGGTATTCAACCCTAGGGAATGTGTTCTAAAAAGCCATTTCATGCACTTGGGATAAGTCCTGGTCCCATTGCCAGGGGCTCCCCAAACAGATCTACCACATTAAATGTCACCCATATTCAGAAGGCCTCGTACGGTTCCATGCATGTTTTCCAGTTGACAGGCCAGAGTCCATGAGGTCCTACCAGCTTGGGTCAGCTATCTGTGGTTTTCCCCATCATGATCTTGACCTCAATTGCTCCAGTGATCCCTCTTCCCTCTCTTCAACTGAAGTCTAGGAGCTCAGGCCTGTGGTTGGTTGTGAATCACTTCATCTGATTCCATAAGTTACTGGATGTAGGTTCTATGATGACAATTAGGGTAATCACTAATCTGATAATAGGAGAAGTCTAGGCACCCTCTCCATTATTGCTAGGAGTCTTAGTTGGTGTGATCCTTGTGGATTCCTAGGATTTCCCTAGCATCAGCTTTCTCCCTAAGGGTTAGGCAGGTTAAACATAAATGGGTGAATAAATAGTAGGAAAACATGTTAAGTACATAGTCTTAAATCATCCCAGTGGTGATATTAACTTGGCTGTGATGTCTGCCAAATTTTCAGTCTTTGGAACTTTAAGAGATATTTTTAATAAATGCATGATTATAGATACATGTAACTTGTTTCTTGAGAAGTTCTGAGTATCTATAGAATGTGACCTAGGGGTGGGGGGCCTTATGAAATTCCTCCCATCAATGTTAGCATGTCAACTACTGTTATTGTTATGCAAATCTCATTTAGCAACAATGGTTGAGATTTCATGTTGCAGCTTCCATGTTTAACATCCTGGTCCTCTAGCTTTTAGAATCTTTTCTCTCCTCCTCTATGGTGTTTCCTGACGCTGAGATGTAGGAGTTGTGTTAGGGAAGTATCGGCTCAGCCTGGGTACCCAAATGTCATTTATTCTCAGAATTTTGACCAGTGGTGGATTTCTGCAGTTCCTTCCAACTTTTGCAAAAAATTTCTTTGATGAAGAATGAGAGTTACTATTTTATGTTCTTATAAATAATATTTAATGTATTTTATTTAGTATTTGAGAATTTCATCATGTGTACAGTGACTTTTAGCATACATACCTACCATTCCTCCACTCCAATGCCCCTGTATCCCTCCTAGACTTTATTCCACAAAACTTCTCCCAACTTTATGCACCCCTCACTGTGTGTGTATATATATGTATATGTATATATGTATATGTATATATGTATATGTATATATGTATACACATATATACACATATGATTATGTTGTGTGTGTATGATTCTCTCCTCGGACTTTCATTTACCTAGATTTTTTATGTTTCTCCCTTTTATGTAATGTAAAATGATTTAATGCTTTTTTAATAACATACTGAACATGAGACTACAGAGGATTCAAATTACACACATACACACACACACACACACACACACACACACACACGAAAGAAGGAGAGAGGAACTGTTATCTTTAAAGATGTAAGTTCTAATCTCTGTATCTATGAATTATATATATATATATAATTAACTAAATAGAAGAACCTGAGATGGAAAAATGATTCCAGTATCCAAGTCAGGTTAAATGCAACAATTGATTTTTGTAGGAAAGCAAAAACAACAACAACAAACTTAGCTACAGAAAGAAAGCAGTCATTATAAACAGGGAAACAGAAATTAGATTAACATGGCCACAAGATAGGAAAGGCACATAGACATTTAAATCTGTGATACACATGATGCAGACCATCACATAGAGTTTTAGAAGAGCCAAACTTCTGACATTGTGAAAGCCAAATGGTATTGCTTACAACCATCCACAAAGTAGATGCTATCCTCCTCGCTATTTAGTTAAAAACTATTTGTTTCTTTTTTAATTCAGTCTTACTTATCTAATTTAACGTTTGTATCATAAAAATGTGCTTATATAATTGTTTTTTTTTATTTCAAATAATTCTTAGGCTTTTATTTGCATGTACCTATCTATGATATCTTTTGATATACATCTCCAAGATTACTTCAAGTAAGAATGAACTTCTCACTGTCATGTATAAAGCCAATCAAGACCCTAAAACTATGTCTTATCAGTTGTTGCAGGAAATTATATTTTTATATTGTAGATGCCATCATTTTACAGTTAAATACTATTAACATCATATTTAGAACTATTGTGAGTGACAAGTGGGTCAGATGATTGGTAAAGCTTCATTTTACTTCAAGACAAGCAACTTTAGCTTTAATTTATTTCTCCCAAATGAAATCAATCAATATTACCTTGCTATTTAATACTTCCTTGAGAATTATTATGGGAAATCAAAGAAAAGATAAAGAAAAATTCAAAATAGACTTTGGCATTTATTAGATATTGGGATATTATAATTTCTTCTTTTCTTTAAAAAAACAAAATATATATTAAACAAAGAACATTAATTCACTGTGTAATTTTTGAGAGGAAATAGTAATGACCTTCTACTATTCAGGTATATCTTCTTTATTAATTATTCTGATGTCATCTTACTGGTGTTTTTTTTTTTTTGTTTGTTTGTTTGTTTTTGTTTTTCAACCAGGTTTCTCTGTGTAGCTTTGCACCTTTCCTGAACTCACTTTGGAGACCAAGCTGGCCTTGAACTTACAGAAGTGTGCCTGGCTCTGCCTCCTGAGTGCTGGGATTAAAGGTGTGCACCACCACTGCCCGGCTCATATTTTTATATTGATTATAAATAATTGGAAAGGCTTTCACATGATTCTTCAGGAATAGATCAGAAATATCCCTTAGAAAACATTGCCTACAGTGATGAAATTAAATATCTATTCCTAAAAGTTATTTCTCCTTTAAAACCGATACAACATCATGTCTAGTAGAATCCCAGTAACAAAAACAACAAGCTATCCTGAAACCTTTTGGAACTAAATGAGAAAAGTTGCTGTCCTTTAATGCAAAGCTCCAAGGTATGTGTTCCTGTTGCTCTTGATAATTGAAGTATGGCCCATGCCCTCACAATAAGTGGTGTTCTCCATGTAAATGTCAGGATTAGACTTTAAAACAAGAGCAACAACAAAACTAATACCTGCATGCAATGTTCTTTTCTGTCTTGTGAGGCTATCAGCCATCCAGACCACCAGCACTGGGGCTTAAGTTCTAAGGACAGTCTGCTTTATAGCATGTATTAGTTATTTTAGAGACATAATCTAAAGAATGCATGTCACAGTCTATAGACCAATTTCTAAATGGTCTTAATAAATAAAAAATTACAGAGCCAGAAATTTGGGTTAAAGCCTGAGAGAAAGATCAGAGGAATAGGACAAATCATAAATTTACCTCACCTCACCAACTCTGCATCTTCCAAAGAGAGCTTCTTCTTGTAAACTCACATTTATATGCCTTTTCTGTTCTTTTCTTTCATTGGCTCTCTTAGCTCAGCTACATTGCTTCCTCTTCCTACACAGACCTCCAGACCTCTATGGTTGGTACTGGGATTAAAGGTGTGTGTCAACCACACTTGGCTCTGTTCCCTAGTGTGGCCTTGAACATACAGAGATCCTGCATGCTAAGTGATCGTATTAAGGGCTGTGTGCTAAGAATGCCTGATTTCTTTGTTTACTTTTAATGGCTGGCCATTTCCCTCTGATCTCCAGGCAAGCTTTATTTATTAAAGCACAAATAAAATATCACAACAGTCTGCTTTTGATATTACACAATGTAACCTGCTGTTGTTTTGATAAATGTATCTTTTATATACATTTAGCTACTTAACATATATATTTCAACATAAACACTAAGTTAATATGTTTTTCATAAAAAGTGGAATCAACAGCAACACAATGGTTTATTTTAGGAAACCTCTGTTATTTATTTCAGGAAATGAATATTTCAATATGATTCCTAAAAATCATAAAGAAGAAGACAAAACTGATTCTTCTGTGATTAGATTATTTTTCATTAATTAATTATACTGTCATGATAAAAGGTTCATTTTTAGGTAATAGAAATAAATATATTTTAGTTTTACATGTATGATTAGAATTTTATCCACTACATATTATTTTATCCTCCAAATATTTCTGAAACTATTTTTTTTTTTGCTGAAATTAACTCCAATGGAAATTTTAACCACTGTTGCATACAAAATTCACCTTGACATAAAGTATCTAACATTTCCCTTAACATAAATTAATCTTCTTGACAAGACTGTATGAGAAAAAGCATTTGTAAAATATTTACTAAAACACAATTACCATCTCTGTATTTACATGCTTCTTTAGCTCAAGAGCTATAACATATTGTAAAATGTTACTTCCATTTGACCAAAGAATAAATTAAAGCTGATTTTTGATAAAAAGGTATACTCCAGAAGGTTTATAAGAGGAGAGCATAAGAAACCAACCTAAGTGATGGGATGTAATATGGACTTCAGTAGAGTTTATGAAAAATGTTATGCAGAATCTAAAACTACATTGAGAACTTCATAGATTATGGAAGAAAATTCCATTGTGTATGAGGCTAACCCAAACTTCTTTCACCTCAGTTGTTTTAATATAGTATGTGAAATAAGTGATAAGACTAAAAAATTGGGGAAATGAACACCTTTGGATGTTAAAAATAAGTAGTACAAGAAAGATGGTGGAAAGAGGAAAGAAAGGATGAGGAAAGAGAAGAAGAAAAAGTGCTAGCAACTATGTGTACTTCATGAATATTAGGTTTGTTGTTTTCATGAAGTACTCATTTGATTATGTAGTCAGGGTAGAAAAAGCATTGTCTTGCTCATGGTCACTTTATTGCATGGACATTCATTTATTTAGAACTGTTTTACTGAGATAAATCAGGATGGGTTTACATCAAAACATTCAAAGTGAAGATCAATGACCTGTAAGAAGCCGGTGTGTTCTGTCTTTCTTACATATTTGTTTTTAAGATTCAGCATATTATGTGATTTAGTTAGATTGGTCAGTGCATCTGTGGAGGTTTGAATGAGAATTACCATTCACAGTCTTGACCACTTGAGTATTTGGTACCCAGCCAAGGATTCTACTTAGGAAGATTTAGGAAGCATGACCTTCGTACAAGAGCATGATGGTAGACTTTGAGGTTACAAACATGCCACTGCCAGTTTGCTCTTTCTGCTATGAGCTGTTGGTCAGAAGTCAGCTCCCACCCTTCTCTTCCAGCTAACATGCTCCTTGCTCCCATCCCTCCCTGTCATGATTGGACTCTTTTCTCTGTAACTCTAGCCCAAATGAACTCATCTTTCTAGGAATAGCTATGTTGTAGTTTTTTTTTTTATCACAGCTACAGTAATGTGACAAATGCAGAAGTATTTATATAGACATGTATTTTTAACTTTTCCATTGTTCTTATAGAGATTACAATGGAAAAGACAATGAGTTATAATTATTTCACTAATTTATAAAATAATATGAGATTAGTGAGAAATCTCCTTACTTTGTCTTTCCAAAAATGTGTATGTATTTTTCTGTGATATGCATAAATAAAATTAAATTTACTATTACAGTAGTTTGTGAAAATATTGTTTTAATGTAAAATTTCATTGTAAGAAAAGTATTCTTCTACACATAAATTTACATTAAAAATTTCAAAAGCTTAATTTAAAATAATTATTACAAGTGATATGAATTTTAAATGATCTTTTAATATAAAACCCAGAGGCAGATATTACCGTAAATGCTGAAAGCCCAGGGAGACAATGGAACAAGCCACTGCCATGTCTTACCTCTAGGACTCACTAGTCTGAAGAAGCCTATTGTTCCTTTTTCTTCACACCTTATATATCTTTCTCTGCCCAGCCATTACTTCCTTCTTAGTGCTGGGATCAAAGGCACGTGACTCTCAAGTACTGGGATTAAAGGTGTGTGTCATCACTGCCTGGTTTCTATGTTTAATCTAGTGACTTGTTCTGTCCTCTGATCTTTAGGCAAATTTTACTATGTTATACAATATATCACCAAAATTACAAAATATTGTAAATACTTTGCTATTTTCTTTGACAAAACTAAAATTATTAATATATTTTGTTCATAGCCATTCTAATTTTTATAAAAACATGAAAGAAACTATGTCAAGTAGTTGGTAGCAGTTTTGAATATATTGTAGTACACAATACATGTACTGAAGATACTAATTTAATGAAGTTTCATTTTTTTAATCATCAAAATAATATGACAAAAATAATCTTAATAGAATAACTTCCAAGATGGTAAAGTGTTCATCATGCTGTGTTATTATCCAATCTCTATCCAATCTCTATCTGGAAAATATTCATTATTTTCCATTTCTGAACTCTTCCTTAGTAGCAAATTTCCTAATAAGATTGTCTCTTTTAAAATGGCAATAAAGGAGGATGAAATAATGTCATATTTTGTAAAATTGACATAATTTGAGACAATAACATTACATAGTACAACCTGACTCAGTAAAACAATCTTATTTCTCTTGTTTGTGAATTCTATATTCCATATTGAAACGTAATGCCACATATAGGACATGAATACAAAGTGAGACAGAGAAAGGAGACTACTGGAAAGCAAAAAAAGAAAGGGAGAAAATGGCAGATATGGGGGTGAATATGATTAAGTGTATGATAGAAATGAAATATATTACACAGAACACGTAATAAAGTCAATAAAATTAAAAAAAAAGTATATCCAACATGAGTTGGATAATACAAAGGCCTTGATTTGAATGAAAAGAATTAATTAATTGAAAGTATACTTGGAAGTAAAGCTACAAAATGTGACTTTCCTATTAATTTTTAACTTATCAATTGCATTCTTTAGTATTAACTCTATAGCTAGTTAGCTTAATCAGTAAATTAATTAGTAAATTTACTTTCACACATCCTAAACATTCCTGTCACGCCCGCCTCGACCAGCAAGGATGACGCAACACCGGGATTTTTCCTAATACAGTTTAATCAGGACCCTTTGTTAGTTGCATTGTCTCTCCCCTGGGGCAAGCCTCTCCCAGCACCTAAGTAGGTCTGGGCTACCAACCCCAGGCAGCCACGTGGGCACTGTCCACAGGTTCACGCATATGCCAGCAGCACACAAATCCAGCCATAGCCAAATAAGGAGCTGTTTACCACAGAGAGTGTTTGCCATCGGGAAGGCAGAGGGTGGAAGCCAGTGCCATCTTTAGGGTGCGGCTACACGCAGCTCTCTACACATTCCCAGAACTTTGGATATTAAGCAGTAGATTGTGATAATGTTTTTTCTATCTGGCCAATTAACTAGAGAAGATGATAAATTAGGTGCTGGGGTCTCAAACTACAATTTCTTGTTCACATCCAGAGCCAAATAAAAGGAAGTGGGGAACTGAACAGATACTTTATATACATGTTCATAGCAGCATAATGTTCAATAGGAAAAAACTGAGGAAGATTTATATACACAATTAAATATTATTCAGCCTTGAAGATAAAGGAAATTTGACATGTACTGGAACATATTCATTTGTTAGGATGACATTCTGAATGACACATATCAGTCACATTATTAAGTAGTAACTGACAACACATATGAAACTTTTAGGATTATTAAATTCATAAGGTGAGTAATTATTGGCTATTAAGCGAATGTGAATGTGAATGTGGGTGCAGCTTTTAATGAATACAGCCTTCATTGAGAAAATGTGAACAGACCAGAAGATAAACAGAGATGTCTGAAGAGCTCTGCACATGCAATTGATACTGTAGAACATTATATTTGCCGTGATGGAAAGGGAATACTTCATATTCTGTATTTTACTGTTTAGTCAAACATAACTTAAAGGAAGATAGTTTGTGTCATCAAGAAAAAAATATTTTAGGTCTGTTTATGAAGTCTCTGATTCTACTGCAGAAAGATAGCATAAAAATCAGTTTAAATGCCTGAATATCAGTTTTCCATGGGTCTCAACTCACATTTAAAATTCTATAGGGCTTTTAATTACTCAAAAGTTTGGAATTTTCTTTCAGTTTATTGTGAACTAGTTACTGAAAGTCCATTTACATTTTTGTTAATGAATTACCAAACTTTTACACTTTCATAATAATTTACCAATAGAAATTTCTTAGACGAACGTATTTGAGTTTAACAAAATAAATTTTTTGTAGTGGTCTTCCATAATAAAGGAAGGTAGTCTACTTTTCAAACTTTGCAGAAATATTGTGAAATATGTAAATGAAGGAAAATCAAATGTAAAATTGAGAGCTCTTTTCTTTCCTTGCTATAATTACAGGTATCCTACCTACACAGTTACAGATTTTATGAATGACTCTCCACCCACATGTGCAATATGATACAGTTGGTATTGAAACAATAATTAGTTCTCTGCAATGTTATTTTTGTGATAAATAATAATGATAATAAAAATGTGCCAATTATACTAGATTAGCCCTAAATATGTTTACAATATAGATAGTGATACCCATTCCCATTTATGGGGATATTAGTTAATTAGGTTGAAGTAAAATTGAAATTTAATGACCAGGAAAGGAGAGATAAAATTAATGCAATGTTTTTTTTTCCTTGAAAGCCTCTTCTGACCTTTTATTTTGCTGTACATTGTATATATTTTTTCCTGAGCTAAAAACTATACTCAGGATATATGTACCACAATACATGATCTTAAATGAAACTATCTATTGTGAATAAATTCCAGTATTTTAAAAGACCACTTAATTTCTCTTAAGATAGGTATATGTAGTTTCACAAACATAGGTGTGTATGTACATATCTATGTATCTATATATGTATGTATGTATGTATGTATGCATGTATGTATGTATGTATGAATGTATGTATCTATCTATCTATTTATCTATCTATCTAATCTAGTCTATTATGGCTATACTCCTTTGCCCACATTCTTTTATTGCCCTATCATACCTATTAACTGTTTAATCCTTATTTTTCTATTACTAATTATGAAGTAGTTGTTCAAGTAATTATTAAGCTACCTTAGCAAAAAATGTAACTTATATTGACAAAAATGTTGCCTCACATGAATTTCAGGGTTAGAAGTTTAGAAATGAGGTGAAAACTGGCAAGCTGGAAAGATGGCTCAGCTGTTATGATCAGAGTTCAGTCCCCAGAAGCGAGATTAGATTGCTTACTGTGCTAGGTTGATGTAATTGGCCCTCTTAATCTCATAGGGAATGGCACTATTAGGAAGTACGGCTTTATTGGAGTGAGTATGGCCTTGTTGGAGAAAGAGGGTTATTGTGTGGGCATGACTTGAAGTTTCTTATGCTCAGGATACTGCCCAGTGTCACAGCTGACTTTCTGTTGCCTACAAGATAAAGGTCTTTCATCTAGTCCTCCAGCCCCATATCTACCTGCATGATGCCATAGTCCCCACTATCATGATAATGGAAGGAACCTCTGAAACAGTAAGTGTACTACCACAGTTAAATGTTTCCCTGATAAGAGTTGCTGAGGTAATTTTGTCTATTCACAGCAATAAAAACCCTAAGACAGAAGCTGGTAACAGGAATGGGGTATTGCTATGATAGACTGTGGATTTGAAAAGAAGTTGTACATTTTAAGTGCTGCTTAGTGGGCCATAGTAGTAGGAAAATGGAAAACAGTGGTGCTGAGTATGATTTAATGAATTGTGAGGTACTCTCTCAAAAGGTTTTAGAGGGGAAGAATTTTAGTATGGTACCTAGAGATCATTCTTGTGATATTTTTGTTGAAGAAAGTGGTTGATTTTTTGCTCTTGTTCAAAGATTCTGCATGAGGCTGAAGTGAGGAATTTTGGATTAATTCTGCTGACAAAAGAAATCTCAAAACAGTATAGACTCTGCTGTACAATTATTAGTGTTATCTTTGGTGAAGATCTATAATGAAATGGATCAAGCTGGGCAGAATAAAAATTTTGAGGAGTAAAAGAATACCAGGAAGTGGAATGGAGCTTAGTCCAGTATTCAAGGAGATAAATGATTAAGGAACAGAATAAAAGGAGTGGTGACCTCAGGGCACGATCCCAGTCAGCTAAGTTTCCAACTTTTGAAAAGGAACTAAAGAAAAGCTTAGACCTTGTTATGGTGGGGCATACATTTGATCTCAGCACTGGGAAGGAAGAGGCAGGTTGACCTCTGCGTTTGAGGCCAGCCTGATCTACAGATCCACTTTCAGGATAGCCAAGCTTAGGCAGTGGCAGAATCAGGTTGGAGATCTGAAGAGTGTTTGACATCAGACATGCAGTGCCAATGTTTGAAGATTGCTCAGCTGGTATTTGGTCTTGCTTTGGTCTAGTAGTTTCTTGCTATGGCTACTCCATTCCCTGTATTTTGGAATGGTGGTGTATATCCTATATCATTATGTGTTGAAAGTATGTGATCTGTTACTTGATTTTGTTTTTATTGGGGAAGTGTTCACATGAATTCCAGAAGAGACTTTGAATTTCTGGTTTTAAACATTGTTGAAACTGTCATAGACTACAGGGATTTGAAGTGGGACTAAATATATTTTGCATTATGATATTGTTATAAGCTTGTGGGGGCCAGGGAGCAGAATGTGTTACTTTGAATGCAATAGGTCCCATAATGCCATAAGGAGTAGCATTATTAGGAGGTATGGCTTTGTTGGAATGGATATGGCCTGGTTGGGGTAAGTATGTCATTGTGGGGACAGGCTTTGAGGTTTGCTATGCTTAGGATACCTCCCAGTGTCATAGTTGACTTTCTGTTACCTGTAAGATGTGGCAACCTCAGCTACTCCTCCAACATCATCTCTGCCTGCATGCCAAAATATTTTCCCAAGATGATAATGGACTGAACACTGGAAGTGTAAGCAAGCCACCCCAATTAACTGATTTCCTCATAATAATTCCTTTGGTCATGTTGTCTCTTCACAGCAATAAAAATACTAACTAAGACATTCACCATCCCCTATAATTCTATCTTCAGAAGATACAATGTTCTATTCTGGCCAACACACACACACACATACACACACACACACACACACACACACACATTCACATACACAAACAGGAAACTTTAAACACATTCACATATATATATATATATATATATATATATATATATATATATATATATATGTATGCACACTCATATTATTGACAAAACACATGTTTAACACCAAATCTTAAAAAAAAAAAACAGAGATGGAGTTGTATTTCATTGCTAAAGTGTTTTGTTTGTTTGTTATTTTGTTGTTGTTTGGTGAACCAATGAGTTTATTAGTGTTGCTTACAGAAGTAGAGGTGAGGTTTTGTGAAATAATGCTTTTGTACACTAGTTTTATAAAACACTGATTGGCCAGTAGCCAGGCAAGAAGTATAGGTAGGATAAGCAGACAAGGAAAATTCTTAAAAGAGGAAGGCTGAGTCAGGAGACACCAATCCACTGTCCAGGGAACAGCATGTAAAGACACACTGGTAAAGCCAAGGAAGAAGTGGCAACATATAGATTAACAGAAATGGGTTCAGTTTAAGTGTAAGAGCTAGTCAGTGGTAGCTAAGGCTAGGCCTGAGCTAATGGCTGAACAGTTTTAATTAATATAAGGTTCTGAGTGATTATTTTATAAGTGGCTGTGGGGGTGTGTGGGCTGGGCAGGACCAGAGAAAACTTCAAGTATAAATGGTGCCCAATGTGGGGTGAGAGTTTCCACCTAAATCCTGAGAAAGCTTTAAAAATAACATTCAAAAATGGAGCTAAAAACAGTTTCCTAGTTGTGTCTCTCAGGCAGGCCATGAGGTACAATATGGTGGGTCTGCAGTGGTGTGGGGGCTTGACCTGCAGCATGGTGTATTCCCACCAGAGTAGGCAGGGGCATCTCCAAGTTGTGTACTATATTACATGGCAAGAAATAGCTTTTGATAGTACAAACAGAAAAGAGAGAAAAAGAGATTTCTGGGCTTCATGTTTCTTTGATAGAAGCATAGACCCACTGCTTCCCAGAATCAGAAGACAGCATGGCTCCCAGAGCTGTCAGTTAATTACCTCTACCTTGTTAAAGAGCTGAGACGGATGGAATCACTAGCCAAAGCTGCTGCTTCAGTACTAACCACTACAGTTTAAGGCAAATGGATTCACAAAAAGACAGATTCAGATGTAATAAACCTCTAAATGGTTTATATTATGTGTGAAAATATCATAGACTTGAAAGAGAGAGGAAAAGGAGTATAGACATTTATAGATAATTTAAAAAATAAAGTCTGTAAAGAGAGTAAAATAATATAAAAATAAGCCACATAAAGATGAAAATCTGGATTATATTGTCTTTGGGATTTTAAACTGCAGAGAAACATTTGATTGTAAAAGCTGCTGAGTTATATCAATATGTATATTTTAAAGATGTAATTTGAAAATTTATGTCTAGGAACACATTGCTTTGGAAAAGAGGTTCTGCTTTTGTTTCCACAGAAAAGGAGAAGCTGTGAATTACTTCCAAGCAAATATGGTTTGACCAAGGAAGACCCCCTGGGAGTTCTCCAAATGATCCAACATCCAGAACATCATTAAGGCAAATGGTTCAGACAATGCAGCCTCATAGACTATTTCAGTCAGGACTTGACCATCATTCTTAATTTTCTCAGGATCCCCAAAAAATACATTGCCCCTTATCAGCAGGAAGTAGCCTAGAACACGATGCCTACATTCCTAAAAAATGGATGTAATTTTACTATGGTAAAATTAAAACTTTCTTTTTTAATTAAACAGAAAAGGGGAAATATTGAGAAATAATGCTTCTGTACACTGGTTTTATAAAACACAGACTGGCCGTATCCAGGCAGGAAGTATAGGCAGAATAATCAGTCAAGGAGAATTCTAGGAAGTGGAAGGCTGGGTCAGGAGATGCCAGCCCGCTGTCCAGGGAGCAGCATGTAATGGCACATAAGTAAAGCCACAGAACATATGGCAACATATAGATTAACAGAAATGGGCTGAGTTTAAATGAAAGAGCTAGTCAGTGGTAGGCTTGAGCTAATGGCTGAGCAGTTTTAATTAATAAAAGCTTCTGAATGATTTTTTATAAGCATCTGCAGGGCCTCTCTGGCTGGGAAGGACCAGAAAAAAAAAATTAGCTACAATGAGGGGTTCCTTTCAGGACTAGAAATGACTTTAAGATAGTTGTTCTGCTGTAAGTCTACCATAGCATTATTAAAGGGTTTAACACTTCCCCAGTGAAAAATTCCACAGTTCTCAGAGATAAAAGGATTAGTCTTTAATGAGTGCTACCCAACATCTAACTTCTAACATAATCAAAATCAAATTGCTGTCTTCTACCTTTGTGAGTCTGGAGCATCTGCTTTTCTGGAGAGATGGACTGCTCCCCTTCCCCACCTTCAAGAAGCAACCACCATGGGCATCAGTTCAGACAGGAAACTTTTTTTGCTAAAGATAAAAGTGTCCTCACAGAAACCTGAAAGTTCAACTTCTATAAAATTTGATTAACTCGAGAGAAAATAGATTTATTTTTCGGTATGGAGGAAAAGGCTCCCTAAAACAGTCACATAATGAAGATTATGACAACATTGCCTGCACTGTGTAAGCTCTGGAATGATTTTTTTTTGTGATCACCTGGGTCAACACCAGACTTCTTTGAGCTAAACTGTTTCTAGAGCATGTGTTAGTCATTGAGTTTATTCTCTCCTATTTAGGTAAAAGGCTAATGTAACTGACAACACAGTGTTTATAGTCTAATAAAAACACATTAATGATATAATTTCATGTTTTGTATATTTTTCTCTAATGTAAACAGAGCATTCATAGTTCTAACCATAATAAATTACATTATGCACCATTAAAATTCCTTCCTAACATTTGCCACTGAACTCTACAGTTAAAACTTCCCATACAAACAAACTATAGACTTCAATTAGACATCTTTTAAATAAAGATAATGTTTAATAACAAGGAAACACATAAAAATGTTTGATTATCAAATCTGGGGTGATCACCATTAGAATTTGAGATTAATAAGTACACTTCAGAAGCTAATCAAAAAGAATATGACAATATTCAGAAATAGTCCTTAATTTAAGATGTAAGAAATTGTGTCAATTCTTATTTCCAAAAGAATCTGAATATGCATAGTAACAAACTAACCTAAATTTGGAGAAGTAGATGTTGTGAAAGGAACCATGTCTATATAAATTATAAAGGGGGTATACCCCTAATGCTCTTATATTTTTAATTCAATTTTCTTTTCATCTTCTGTTTTCTTTATTTTATTTTATTCATTTTATTTTATTTTACTTTGAGGAAAACATCATACTATGTAGCTTATGTTTACTGAATATGTAGAGGAGCTTGACTTAAAACTCAAAAAGTTCTGTCTGCCTCTTTCTGCAGAGCAGTGAGTTTAAAGGAATATACCATGATGCTCCAGGAACAGTTTCATTTAAATGAGCACTTTCATAAATGCTCATGAATGAAGGCTGCTAATTCCTAAAAATATAGATGTGAAATAATGTTATAATCTAAGATTAAAATCTCAAGAGATAAAATACTAAACAATTTACTAATTTTTCCAAGAGTAATTTATCATCCTTCTTCCAAGCACATTATGGTTTTAGATATTTGCACTATGTACACACACAAACACACACTAGTGAATCAGTCTTAAAATCATTCACATATTTGTTGTATTCTTGCCTACTTTATTATCTTTCATTATTCAGTCAATGGATTATATAATTATTTTTCTTCAATAACATAGTTTTCCAAATGTGTCATTAATACATTAAGAGAAAACTAAAGGCCAAAAGGCATTCTAATTACTTAAAAGTATATAAAAGAAATTGACTTGTGTGTGAGTGTGTGTGTGTGTGTGTGTGTAAAATACATGTCTGTATGTTCTAAGTTCAATGATTGATGGAAAGACAGAGTAATATTTTAATCCATTGTTATTTGTTTAATATCTTAATATACCTCCTTACCTTTACAATTCAATTTTATTGTTTTATTCTCAAGTAAGGTCAAAATAGTTTTCCTTTGCAAGGATAAACTCTTTGGTTGAGACTATGTCTTAGTGTGGTATAGAGTGCTAGGATTTCTATTGCTATGATAAAACAGCATGATCAAAAGCAACATGTGGAAGAAAGGATTTATTTGGCTTATGCTGTGGTATGTCTTTCTGTATGCTGTGAATATGTATGCCTCCCATTGGATAATAAACAAAGCTGTTCTGGCCAGGCAGGAAATCCTAGCACAGATATAGAGAGAAGAAGGGCAGAGTCGAGGGAAGATACCAGTCTGTTGCTGAAGGAGCAACAAGATGCCAGCAGACTGGTGACACTATGTGGCAATATATAGATTAATAGGAATGGACTGTGTTAATTTATAAGAACTAGTTAGCAAGAAGCTTGAGCCATAGGCCATAGTTTGTAATAAATAGATGCCTCTGAGTAAATATTTTCTAAACAGCTGCAGGACTGCGGGTGGGGGAGATTTGTCTGAACCTTGGGCTGGGCAGGACTGGATAGACTTCCAGGTACAGGATTACATGGCCCAGATCAAAGTCTACCAGTAGAAGTCAAGACAGGAACTCAAGACAGATACATATGTACAGATGCAACACGAATTGCTAAATAGTGTTATTAATTAAAAATACCAGGAGCCAGATATTGGAGTGAAAGCTGAAAGACCAGAGAAACAGAACAAACAAGAGGCAACCTCACCTTACCAACTCCTCAACTTCCAGAGAGATACTTCCTGTTTACTCACATCTTACATACCTTTCTGTGCCCTGCCATCTTCCTGCCTTCCAAGTGCTGGGATTAAAGGCGTGTGTACTTCCCAAATACTTGGTAGCAAAGGCATGAGGTCTCAACTGCTAGGAATAAAGGTGTGTGTTACCACCACCCTGCCTGGCTCTGTTTCCAGTGTGGCCTTGAATTTTCAGAGATCCAGATAGATCTCTGCCTCCCCAGTGATAGGATTAAGGTTGTGTGTCACCACTGCCTTGCCTTTACATCTAATCTAGTGACTGGCTCTGTCCTCTGATTCCCAGATAAGTTTATTAGGGTACACAATTTATTGGGGTACAAAAAGTATCACCACATACAGGAACTGAAGTAGAAGTTGAGAAAGAACACTGCTTACTGGATTGTCCTCATGCCTTGGTCAATCTGTTTTCTTATATAACCTTTATATAAGTCTAACTTGTGCCATTAAAAACCAAGAAAGGAAAATAAAGCAACTTTAGAAGAGTAGAAAGGTGGAATTTTCTCAAGATAAATGCCTTTTACATTGAAAAAATGTAATAAACAATTGAAGATATTATATAGAGAATAGAAAAAAACATTCCTACAATATATCTTTTGAAGGCTATATTTACAAAACACATAAATAACTCAAATTAAAAATGATGCACAATACTGTACATAGATTTTCAAATGAAGACTTAAAATGATCAACAAGGACTAAAATAATCTTCTACAAAACCAACGTTAAGAAAATACAAACATTACATCCACAATCTGATAGTACCTAGCCTTGTTTGGGATGGCTTATGACAGTAATATAAAAGGTTACAATTGTTGGTGAGACAATGCAGAAAAGAGGATTCCTGGAGACTAAATACAGATTAAAGTAGCCACTACTAAGGATACTATGGAAGTCTCTCAGAGACAAACCTGATCATCGACTTTGATACTGGGTATACATTGACGAGGCATGAAATCATTATTTAAAGGGGGAGATCTGCTACTCTTCTTATCATGTTGTAGATTCTGATGACCAAATATAAAATATGCTATCATCAGTGGATACATGAATAAAGAAGTATGATATATGCAGGCAACAGAGTGTTATTTAGAATTTTGAAAAGGAATTTTCAATAATTTTTAATATGAACACTCTTGTAGTACATTTTGCCAAGCTAAATATAAAGAAAACACACACACACACACACACACACACACACACACACACACACACATTTAAAATATATTATTTCACACATATGTGATCTACTAATGTAAAATTTACAGTAGTCATCTTCAAAGAAATGTTTTACCATGGTCTAATGAGTGGGAAAAATACTGATCTAAGCACTAAAAACCTTGTTAGATAGGAGCAGTAACATGAAGGGATCCATCATTTATTGTGGTGGTTATATTAAATAAAAATATTTTACATCCTTACAATTGCAATGAATAGATTTTTTAAGTGCAGTCATCACAGAAAGTATGTGAGGTAAATATATATATATATATATATATATAAATTGATTATTGACCATTTACATTATTTGTGAGTATTTTAGAATTATATATTGTGAATATACAAATGTATTTGATTTTCAATTAAATTTTACAAATAAAAGTCATGTAATAGTTTACAGATCAAGTGTTATAACAACAGAAGTTCACTAAAGCCAGGTGGTGGTGGCACATGCCTTTAATCCCAACACTTGGGAGGAAGAGGAAGGTGGATCTTTGTGAGTTCGATGCCAGCCTGGGCTATAGCGTGAGTTCCAGGAAAGGTGCAAAGCTATGCAGAGAAACCCTGCCTCAAAAAACCAAAAGAAAAAAATAAATTAAAAAAAAAGTTCACTTAAATTGACAGAATAAGAAAATAAATAGTTCTGCATGTTATTGGAAGTCAGGACTGGACTAACACTATTAAGGGTATGCACAGAGATTATGTTACCATATTGTTTTGGCTATTCCTTTATAGGAAAATAGACTCAATGCTCAACTAGAAAATCCTATAATTAAACTAATTTGTGTAAATATTATGATTTTTAACTATTGCAATACTCCTCACAATCAGATATAAGGGTAAAATAAGTAATTTGTAGAGGTAAGTTTTTAATGAGTGCACTAAGTAATTATGCATTTAATAATTTAACCAAATTTAAATACTTTGTAAAACTTTTGAGGATAATGGAATCAAATTGTTTAAAATCAATTGGATTACATTAACACACACATATGCTTACTTTGAATTTTTAGTGATCATTTATCTATTATATTTCAATTCATAGAGGAACACAGATATAAATGCACAGATATTTTAGATACTTTGATATTTATTGTTTCCTTGCTTTTGAAAGTATCAAATAAAACTTCATGATTATTGAACAGGCATTGTTTAGATATATATTATTAATCTATAGAAGAACTCATGGTATATTCAAAATATAAAATTGTGGGATATATCATGAATTTGGAAAGGAGGGGGAATACAGAAGGGCTTGGAAGAGAGAGAGGGCAGGAAATGTTATAAATGTACTGCTTATTTATGAAGATCTCAAAAACAACTTTACCTGTCTGAACCTGTGTATGACAACATAGAGAAAATGCATTAAAATCAATATATATGTATGATATATATATTTTTTTTCTCCACATAATTTTGTAATTTTTAATTAAATTTATAGATTTTTACTATTTTGTACTTTGCTGTTGACTAAAGCTAAGACCTTATTCATGCTAGGCAAGCAATCTGCCACTAGCTACTGAATTGCATGCCCTACTCTGATGTATACTATTTAAATTGTATTTTAGCAAGTGTTTCTAAAGTGTGTTAATATCTATGAATGACAAAATAAATGTATTTATAGCATGATCATTATTTTAGATAATTAAAGTGAGCAACCATCAATATTTGTGTGTGCTTCTTATGAAAATGATTAAATAAAATGGATATTACTTCTGGAAAATAATTTGCTGCTGACTTATAAATATGTGCCTGTTTTGTTCCTGAATTAGAAATTTTCTAGGAAAAGTAAACAAATGCCCTCAAGAAAAAAAAAGAACTGAAAAGTGGAATGTTGTGGAATTATTAAGTTACTCTTCTTAGAAACATTTCTATTTTAATTAAATTTCTAATTTAATTCTAGGCATTACCAAACACAGTAATTTGTTCTTTGCTTCCTGAAGGGGAATCACATACTTAATGTCATAAATTGGCTAAAATGGCCCCCATAGGCTCCTATATTTGAATACTTGGTTCTTAGGGAATGACAGTATTTGAAAAGGTTTAGAAGGTGTGGCTTTGGTGGAGGAGGTGTGTCACTGTGTTTAGGTTTGAGGTTTCAAAAGCCCATGCCAGGCAGAGTATTGCTCTTTCTGCTTCCTTTAGATCAGGATGTAGAACTCAGCTACTTCTCAGCAATATGTCTGCCTGTATCTACTCATACTCCCTACCGTGATGACAATGGAATAAGCCTCTGAAACTGTTGGTAAGCTCCAATTAAATGCTTTCTTTGTGGCAGTTGTTTTGGTCATAGTGTCTCTTCACAGAAATAAAACAGTGACTAAGACACTTAGTTTTATTCTACTCCAAGAGGTACTATTTATGTCTTACTTTTTAAATACAGCATTAAATATATTTTATAATAATTTTTCAACTCGCTTTCAATTTCTTTTACTATCATAGTTTTGTGATTGCTGTTTTGGCTTTGTAAAATCAAGTAATAGGTTTTCTCATTATTAACCTTGTTTGTATTTCTGTTTTCTGTAACATTGAAGCTTTGTGTTGAGAAATTCAGATTTTCATCTGTTTTGAGTACAAACAATGCTTACTTCAGAAAAGGACTATATCAAAGGCCCATTGTTTTCTTTCTTGTCACCTAATTTTTATGACTTTTATGAGTCAGAATAATATCATTTTTACATTTAAGTCATTTACTTATAATAGGTCAGCTACATAGTTGTTGAAGTTTATAAATTAGCTCAAGAAAAAGGAATGCTTTTGTAGGATGTACACAGCTGCAATTAAATGTAACTATATGTTCTGTATAAAGAAAATGAATAATATGATTGGGGAGGTTTGGGTCTTGATATTTATTTATTGAAATGAGGATCTATTCCCTCAGATATTCTCACTAGTGTATCATATAATATACTGTTCATTTTCTACTAATTTTCCATTTGTTTGTAGCACAGATTTATGACTGGGCTAGATGGACAATTTTCTCTGCCAAGAAACATTTAAAAATATCTGAAAACATTATTTTTGTGTCACAAGGGTCAATATGCTATTGACATCTAATGAGTAGAGATTCTAAGTAAATGCCCCGCCACCAGAGAGCCTTCCCCAAGTTTCCAAGGATCAATGGTCCAGCCCCACATGTCAGTAGCACCAGGATTAAGGAATCCTAATTTGTAGTATATTTGTCATATATTTTAAAAAGTAACTGGAGCCATAACTGGCGAATTAAAATAAGTGAACCTATTAAAAATGCCTGAAAGTTCAGAGAATCGCCAAGACAGCGGGGGGTGAAGACTGAAAGTGGTACATGGAAAAAACCCTTTCACATGTGAGGCAGGAGCGAGAGTCAGTGGATGAATATACTTTGAAATCTAAGAAAATTAACTAAATGCACCATGTAAAATGAATAGGCAAAATACTTGTGGAAAATAAGTGTATTAAAAACTAATTCATAGAAACAACCATTTAAAACCATGCTTGGAAGTGTTCTTACTTGCTAATAGCAAATAAAATATTGAGATACAGAAAATATTAAGATACAGAAAATAGCTAACTGACTCAACATCTTTAAATGTGAAGTATAAGAAAAGAGATTTTAGGGTCTTGAATAAGAAGGGATTCTGATTATATGCTAGTTATATTTGTTGTACTGTAAATTCAACCCTGTAACATTTTCAAAACTACTAAAGCTTGTTCTAAAACATCTTTTGAACATCTGTAAAGTAGGCACTAATCAATATTTTGTTGAAATGAGTAGAATGAGTAATAAAGATAGTTGGACCATCATCTAATGTCAGGAAATTTAAATAAGTAAACAAATGCTACATCACACAGTAGAAATATTTTTTTAATTCAGAAGACAAAAGGGATGATTGGTGAACAATTTTATAGCATAATTGCTGTTTGAGATAAATAAATGGAATTAATCTTTAAAAATATATACCAAATGAATTCTATTTTGTCAATATAAAATTGGACATGGTGAAGTTTTAAATGTGCTAAAATCTGTCATGGTATATTTCCTTTATAATTAAGGACACCAAAATGGAGAAGCCACTTATAACTATGTCATTTTATGAGACAATAATACAAATTATCAGTAGTAGTTTTGAAGAACACATTATGGCAATCTTCTAAACAGAATTATTTTAACGTCTAAGAAAACTTCATCTCTTATACCATGTAAGTATGATTTCCTTGATATACAAAAGTTTGTTTGAAGTAAACATTGTTCCACAATATTTTAATGAGCTAAAATTAATAGAATTCTTTTCAGAAAATGGCAATATGCTATTTCTCACTCATAGAGAAAGAGAAATCTCCACATATTAAGATAAACTTTTATTTTTTCTATATTTTTAAAATATTTTAGAATCACTACATTTAAATTTGCAATTTCACACTTTTATGACAATGTGTGTGTAAAAATATCCACACAGAGCAAAATATAGCAAAGTGAGTGCACCATTCTGAATATAATTTTGTTTATATGAAGACTTACTGAATGGAATTATGGCCATCATACTAACAGATATGTGTGTGTGTGTGTACATATGCACTTTGTTATTTTCAGTGTCCTCATTGTAGATTTGCATCTAGCAACAAAAATCTAAAGCTACAGATCCATTATAGAACATGCTTCCATTAAGTTATATACAACTCTATAGGGCAGTGGAATAATTTGCAGTTTAGAACAGACCACATTATTTATATATTAGCTGGAATTCTTTCAATTTTGGACATAAAGTATAAAACATAAACAAAATATGTATAACATGCACATGTCTAATAGTGTAACAAGATAAAAATGTCATGTACTTATATGTCTCAGTAGAGTAGTAAAATAATTCTGGAATCAGAAATTCATGTGTATCCACCAATTAAGAAAAATTCCCACAGGATGGTTGTTGTTTGCATTTTTGAGTTCTTATTAAGTTGACCTTAATCAGTTGACATAAATGCATGTAAAATGATAGTATTCTTTCGAAAGAAATTACCTGTGTTTTACATTCCTACATCTACATTATAATTATAAAAGATATTTAAAATACATAAATGATGGTGGCACTCAATTATTCTGAAGCTTATATTCTTATAAATATTTCTTAAATGTATCTAATATACAGTATTCACAGTTTAGTCTTCAGCTATTTATAATGTAAAGCTACTTAATAGTATATAAGTTTTCTCATATATAACAGGTAATAATAATGTGTGAATAGAAAAGTTTTTCTATGAAATTAATGAACAAATACTGAAATATAATATAAATTCCTTATCATTTTAATGCACCCATTACAATACATATAGAATGAAAATTGAAATTCATAGATTTATAGCTTCTCAAAGTTCAGCACTTACTGAAGTCTTTATTAGTTGCTAAACACATGGATTCATGTGCATGCATTGAAATATGGCTAAGAGGTCTTCACCTTTATTTTCAGGGTAAAGTCACACTCAGTGATGATTTTTCAGAAGAGCTTTCCTTAGGCTGTAGCAGTTTAATCGAAAGGTTAGATTTTAACCATCAACTTGAACTTAGAATTTAAAGAACTCATATGGGACTTTTTGCTTCAGTTGTTTTCAGAATAAATTCATATTCATGATCATTATTGTAATTAGGAAGTTCAAAAGAATATAGGCATATTGACTAAAATAATTAGTAGTCTATTTCTGTAGGATCTGGTTGTTAGAATTGAATAATATCCCCAGTCTTTAATATGAACATGGGAAATACATGGATTGCATTAACATAACAATTCTATTAATTCTTCATTTTTTACAAGAATGACCATATATGATATAATTAGTTGTACTTTCTCATTAAAAGATATCAATCATGGGATGCTTTGTATGGTCTCTCACCCATGTTTTCCATAGTTACTCATCAAATTCCTTTTTTTTTTTTAAAGATTTCACACTTTTTTTTTTTACATCCTTTACTGTTCCTAAAATAATTAGTACTATTTGTGTTTGAAGTCCTAGATTTTCCTGTTTTGTTTTTGTTTTTGTTTTGTTTTTGTTTTTAACTTTTCTGCTTTTGTTTTTCTTCCTTATATCAGTCACTACACCCGAAGCATTCTGTCTTTTTTTTTTTTTTTTTACTTAAACATCCTCTGTCACTTACTAGATGTTACAAATATAAACTAAATTGAATTTGCAATTGATGGTTAGAGTTGATAGTCTTTTAGCCTGGAACATTATCAATATTTTTTGGTATATTTTCAAGTAGGTCAAATCTTAAATAATTTGGACTATATAACTTATACAATTTTATTTGTAATTGTAAAACCGATGCCTGATTTCTAAAAGACACATATGAATGGACAAGATATATTATGAAAAGTAATAGAAAATTATGGAAATTTTAATACTTGTGGAATTTATCATTTTAAGTTTAGCTATTGTAGAAATTGTAATGAATTATAATGATTATTTAGTTTTTCCTATTGAGCAGCACCAATAGAATGTTAGTTGAAATATATTGCTAAATTTCTAGGAAGTTATATTAAATTTACTTTTTAAATATTCTCTTAATATATCATGAATATAAATCACACTTACATTCATTACATGAGTGTATATACATACATGACTTGATCTTAAAAGTTTTGAACTTAATTAGATTTTTCTGGAAATGTTAAATAGTATACAACACAAGGTTATAACTTATACTAACATATAATTATATTAGCTACAATACATTCTAAGTAGGATAATGGCTGTCATAACACATTACAATAATGATTGTATATTACTAGGGTGAAACTTGATATATATGTTCTTTTTTATATTGAACATATATTCTTCTAACTTTTTTAATTTGTCAGGGTTCTATTCAGTAATGGGATGATTGTTTCAACCAAAATATCACATAAGATAGAAGAAAATAAAAATGTTTATACAGAGTATAAAAACGAATATAGATTACTGTCTACCCACCCTTTTACATTTAATATAAATAATCAAGAATCATTTATAAAGCAGAATACTTCCAAATTATGAAAAAGAAAATGGCAATTAATTATATGCACTTTGAAATAATAATGAAAATAATTATTTCAAATTAAAGGATGAAAAATGTAATATGTCTTTGTTAAACAATAATCTTATTTGGAGCAATTGTTTTTTAAGAAAAAATTTCTGAAATAATAGTGACAAATTATTTTCTCACTAAAGATGAATTAAGAAAAACAGTAGTTCTTTAAAAATACTTTAGTCTTTAGTAATGTGTATGTGCATGTTATTGGATGAGTATATGCATGTCAGTGCAGGTGTTTCTGAGGCCCAAAGCAGCACTGAATCTCAAGGAAGAGGTATTACAAGTTTGAGGTGCTAGAGGAGGATGTTGGGAACCAAACTTGGGACTTTTGCAAAAGCTATGCATGGTCGTTATCACTGGTGGTGTTTCCAGCCACATTCAATGGACTGAACCTAGAGCCTTGAGCATGACCTTGAAAGCACAATACTCAACTTCATATGGAAAAACAAAAAACCCAGCCAGGATAGCTAAAACAATCCTGTACAACAAAGCAATTTCTGAAGGAATCATCATCCCTGACCTCAAGCTCTACTATAGGCCTATAGTAATAAAAAAAAAAAAAAAAAAAAAAGTTTGGTATTGGCATAAAAATAGACATGTGGACCAATGGAATCAAATTGATGATCTGGATATTAATCTGGACACCTATGTACACCTGATTTTTGACAAAGAAGCCAAGACTATATGGAAAAAAGAAAGCATCTTCAACAAATGGTGCTGGCATAACTAGATGTTAACATGTAGAAGATCGCAAATAGATCCATATCTATTACCATGCACAAAACTCAAGCCCAACTGGATCAAAGACCTCAACATAAATTCAGTTACACTGAACATGATAGAAGACAAAGGAGGAAGTAGTATTGAATGCCCTGGCACAGGCGATCACTTCCTAAATATAACACCAGCAGCACAGACACTGAGAGCAACAATCAATAAATAGGGCCTTCCAGAGACTGTAAAGCTTATGTAAGGAAAAGTACATGGTCAATAAGACAAAAATGACAGTCCTCAGAATGGGAAGAGATCTTCACCAACTCCACATCTGACAGAGGGCTGGTCTCCAAAATATATAAAGAACTCAAAAAGCTAGACATCAAAATACTGAACAATCTAACTAAACCTACAGAACTAAACAGAACATTCTTAAATGGCCAAAATATACTTAGTAAATTACTCAAAATCTTTAGTCATTAGGGAAATGCAAATCAAAACGACTCTGAGATACCATCTTACACCTGTCACAATGGCTAAGATCAAAAACACTGAAGACAACTTTTGTTGGAGAGGATGTGGTGGGAGAGTTAACTTGTACAGCCACTGTGGAAATCAGTGTGGCGGTTTCTAAGAAAATTGAGAATCAATCTACTTCAAGAGCCAATGATACCAGCCACTCTTGGGCATATAACCAAGAAATGCTCATTCAAACCACAAGGATACTTGCTCAACTATGTTCATAGTAGCATTATTCATAATAGCCATAACCTGGAAACAACCTAGATACCACTCAACTGAAGAATGGATAAAGAAAATGTGGCACATATACACAATGGAGTATTACTCAGCATTAAAAAAAAAAAAAAAAGGACATCATGAAATTTACAAGGAAATGGATGGAACTAGAAAATGTCATTGTGAGTAAGGTAACCCAGACTCATAAAGAAAAACATGGTATGTACTCACTCATAAGTGGATACTAAATGTAAAGCAAAGGATAAACAGGCTACAACTGATAACTCCAGGGAGACTAGCTAACAGGGAAGACACTAAGAGGGATGCATGGATCATGTTGGGAAGGAGAAATAGATGAGCTCTCCTGAGTAAACTGGCAGTGAGGGGGGCAATGGAGGCTAGGGGATTGGGGATGGGAGTGTGGGGTCATGGGATGGTCAAGCTGGAACAGGAGTGGAGTGAGAGAGCAATGAGGGAGATAGCTTGATAGAGGGAGACATCATGGGGATAGGGAGAAAACTGGTCTGAGGGAAGTTCCCAGAAATCCAAAGGGACCCCAGCTTAGACTACTTACTAGCTGTGGTAGAGGAAATACCTAACCTGTTCTACACCAATCACATTAGTAAATGCCTTAACTGTCATCATAGAGTCTTCATCCAGTAACTGATGGAAACAGATGCACAGTCAAGCACCAGTGAGACTTTAACTACCCTAGAGTTTAAACACATCTGCAGCTGTTTGACTACATACATTTAAGAATTGAAACTTACTTTGCATAAGATTGTGGCAAAGCAACCACACGTTTAAGTGTCTTATAGTCTATGTCTTTGGAAGATCCTACTTTTGAATCAGGTGCTTTATTAATGACTCAGATTGATACTCAACCTGAGACTTCAGACAATGTCACTAGATTTTGGGAGTCTCCTACCTCTCTCATCTTTAATCCTTTGCCAGATGAATTCCAGATAATTCTGAACATGCTTTCTAAGAGGGAAACTTTGAAGTCTAGAGTTCAACTAAGTAGCTATCCACTCCATAAGCCTAGAATATAAAATCAATGTTGATTCCTTTGTACATATCTTGGAGTCAGGTGAAATAGTTGTCATAAAAATATCAGAGCCTATTCAATCACAAGCCATGCAGTAAAAAGCAGCGAGCTAAGGAATTTACAGGTTTTTGGTTAGAATAAAAAAATAAGATTACTTAAATCTACTTGTGTGTCTCCTTCTTTCCTGCCTTCATTAACAAAAGTAAAAGCAAATGACAACAAAAAAAGACTTATAAAATTTTACTACAAAGGAGACAAAATTGGGTTAGGTTACATAAACCATGTGCAGTAAGTAATGAATAAAACGTGGAAAGAGAGCAAAGAGATATTTATGGATCTAAAACCTCTGTTAAAACTAATTGTGTAATCTTCCAATTTACCATGAGAGCAAACAAATTAAAGTGTGTTTATGCTAATCTGCAACATCTTTAGAAAAAGTCAAAATATCACTGTAAATAATTTCCAATTGGTTTATTATGTGACACGACCTTCATTAAAAAGAGTCTACTAAAACAGTTACTGGAACACATACTCTATATGTTTGAGTGTATTTATGTAAAACATAAGCAAAAATGAAATCAGTTGTGGCACACACACACAGTATAGTTTGCGTAATTGCTTAAATATGAGAAGACTATTGCGTGATGAGCTAAGCTTAGAATTTCCAAGAGGCAAGCACATTAAAAATGGTTTTGTATGACTATGAGAAGAATGCATAAAATCACATTAATAGTACAAAGAAATAGTATTTATAAGATCATATTATGTTATCTGGCTAGTTCCCTTTCTGGAGTAGTTCAACATGCACAGATATATTTATGAAGTGATAGATATTTAAACAACAATAAGCAACAATCCAAGAAAATTTTAATTAGCTACAAAATATTCGATAATAAAACTCCCTTGAACACCTCTGTGAAACTACTACTTTTTTACAGGATGGTAGACATGAGAGATAAAGAGGGGAGAAAGAAAGAAGTGGTGGAAGTAAGTGAGATGCAGGACAGGTTTCTAATGAAAATGTAATAATTCATTTATATTCATAAAACACTGAGGACAGTTTCACATATGGAAGACCTTTTTACAATGAATATGCAGAAGAATAACCATCATCTAAATCTAATGAATTGAAATATTTGTGCTAAATTTTTTTTGAATATGAGAAATTTAAATATTTTGGAGAGAAGTAATTTGATATTGGTCTTAAAAACTCTGCTTTTTATAATAATATTACGATTACATCAAAATAGTCCGAATAAAATACTAACAAGCTGTGAACTTTGAGCAGTTGGTGACTAGATAGGCACTCACTATATATGATGAGATATTTGAGGAAATCTGAAATAGCAAGATGAATAATGTTACATTTAATTTTTTTAAATTAGTTTCAATATTTCTAAAGGTATATCTGGGCAAAATCTTTAAATTTAGTCTTCCCTATGTGTCTTTTTGAGTTAGTTCTGTTAATATGCCACATATGACAGTTTTATACTAATGTGTATGAAATCAGTTCAATTTTCTTTTGTCCTTATTTCAAAAATATTGTCTGTTTGAAATTTTTCTTTTAAGAGCCATGAGGATGGCTCAGGTAGTGAAACATTTGCCACACAAATGAAATCATCTGAATTTCTGTCTCTAGAATCCAAGTACTGCTGGGCATGGCTGTGCATGTCTGGAATCCCAGGAGTCTAAGGAGAGATGGGATACAGAAGTGAATCCTCTGAATCTCATAGCCAAATAATGTATTATAGACAGTAGAGAAAAACAGACTTCATGTCAAACAAAGTTGAAGGCGAAGACCAACAGCCATTCTTTAATCCTTGTAACTCAACATAACACCATAGCAAATACCTGCCCATTTTAATGTCATGAACACACACACACACACACACACACACACACACACACACACACACACTATACACTCTTATTATTTTAAAAAAGAAACACTGATTTGATATTCTAACCATATTTATTCTAATACAATTAAATATAAAATTATTTTTCAATTAATTTACCATGTGAACCAAAATAATGCTGTCTTTCATCAGTGATGTATTACTACATGCAATGATGCATGTAGTGTGTAAGAGATTAAATATATAAGTAATATTTTCATATTTTACAGGTGAATAACTGAGTATCAGATTCTATTAGAAAATATAAAATTGCTTGGATAATATTTTTCACTGAGGTTCAAACATTGTATTGTGGCTCTTTTCCTCTAGCTATAAAGTTATTTCACCATTACTGTTTTACTAGACATTTCATTGGCCCAGTAGCTATGGCAACCAATTGAGCAAAACACTGCAAAGACAGTTTAATAAATGGTAATAGATACCCATAACTAGAAAATGGTTGAAAAAGATCACAATACTCTCACCTGAGATTTTTACTGTTACTTCCTTTGGTCTTCCTCCAGATGCATGTAATAAGGAGAAATATTAAAGTTCACAAGAATATTAACTGAAGAGAAATTCCATGATGAAGTTTCATTTAGGTTATCAGTCCTAATGTTGACCTTTAATGCAATGCATCTGTTTGGGATCAGCCATGACTCTTTAAATGAGTTTTCTTCCATGTTCCATAAAGCAAGGCCAATCAACTCATTAGTTCATCAAGTTGGAGTTCAGTGAAATAACTCTTCACTCATCAATGGCCTCTCTGTGTTGAAGAGACATTCATCCATATTTCTCCAGGACAAAAAATGCAACTTTTCCTTCAAATACTGTTCTTCTCATAATTGAAGTTCAAGAATATGTGAAAGATTTCTGTCAAAATCATTTTTTATGAACAAAAATCATAGAATAAAAGATAAATTGGTTGGGTGTGGGGGCATATCACTCCCTCACCCCCACACACCATAATTTAGAGGATAAAAGCAGGATCATTAGGGGTTCAAAGTCACCACTACAAAATAAATTTGAAGTCAACCTGGGCTACATAAGATACAGGTTTCAAACAAACAAACAAGTAACAAACAAGATAAGTCAATATAAATACTAAACTCATGATAATAAAGTGTCACCAAATTTGAATGTTTTGGAGAATGTGGATATATTTGAGATCTCTGGCTAGTGATCATGCACAGTTACTTCCATTTGTGCATTCAAGTATTCTGTCATTTCACATTTTGGTTTTGTTTTGTTTTAAACATAATGTGACTACTAAGAACATATTACTTGTATTAGCGTTGGACAAAAGAATCATTGTTGGGATGAAAATTAAACTAGCATCCACATATTCTTTACATAAAATTATAAAATATTTAGACATTTAACCAAATTTTCATAGTCATCATCTAATTATAAATGAGGAAGTGGGAGCAGAAAGTTAACACTTTGTGTGTACAGTTTTTCGATGTCACACTGAAAATCTTTCTGGTATTTAGTAGACAGACTTTTCTTTCAATTTGAGGAGTTTGAAGGTTTATTTGACTTAGAACTTGTTTTCATTGTTACTACAATTAACAGCTAAATTTTATCAAATGCTTAATGTGTGTGAGGCTACACTAGTATTTAGCTTCATTTGGCCGTCATAGATACTTACACTGACAATGTTATGAGCACTATTTTAAAGCCACAACAATTCACATATGTTGAAAAACATTCCAGTGATGTCAGAATTTTCATACATCTCATTATATATTTTCCTAGAAAACCAAAGTGGATATTTTGATTCAGTTAAAAAAAGAAGATGCATGTTATATTAATGGTGCTTATATAATTTGCCTATTCAAATACAAATTCACTAGATACACCAGAAGCATGGGTATAAAACACTTTTGGATGGTCCAGAAGCTTAAAGATGAATAGCTTTTTTTTTTTATTACCTTGACTTATAATTATCCTTTTCCTTCCTCAAGTAACAAATTAACACACTCATCCCTACAAGGAAAGGATATATAGTCTTTAAAGTTAATAAAAAGAATCTTATCCTTATTCCAAAGAGTAAAATTCCTATTGAAATGCTTCATTGAATGAGATACAATCAACAAATATGCTGGGAGTATAAATTTTTATTATGAATTTCTGGAAAAGGATCTATGTCTCAAAAATAATCATTGCATGTAAAAGGTCTTCAAATTAAACTGTTTAAAGGTAAATAGAAATATAGGAGTTATAGAAATCTAATGCTTCATAATATTGCAAATTGAACTGAAAAGAGGTGAGGCGATCTCTTAAAGCATCTGCTGCCAAGGACTACAGATTTCTGCCAGCTCTTGGTAACTGCTGTGGGAATACCTACAGGCTGAGCAGTATTTTTTGCCAGAAGGAGGGATCTGGCCCGAGGAATACACCATATTGTGAATCACACATCCTCATTAGAGTCAAGACTAGATGGAAATTTCTTGCCAATTTCAGACCTAATTACTAAAAATTTTTAGAAAAAGTATTTTTGAATATGTGGACAGGATAGTACATCTGCTAACCAGTATATAATTTTGTAACCATAATATATGTGTAAATCAGTCTCAATTGAAATTATTTTCCATCCTTAATATATAAAATTGCTGGAGTCCAGCTCCAGTGGCGTTCAGGTCCCAAAGAGGATGTATGGAGTCAGCAAAGCAAGGAGACTGGCATGATTTGTCAAGTATCAGTGTTCTGCCAGAAGCCCAGGCCAAGAAATAAAGTCAAAATATGATAAATTCTTTGAGATATTTAGTATCATTGAATACTATTCTATGAAAAATAGGAAAATGTCAAAATATCATAGTCTAATTGTTTAATAATAATAATAATAATAATAATCTTATCTTAACTATTGACTGTTTATGATCATAAAAATAATAACCTTGGAGATTAAAATCTGCTACTAAATCCCTCGGGAATTAGTTGTATCTATTCCAGGAATATATATTTGTCATATCCAAAATAATTTAACTCTTCATTCAAAATGTATCTTCTCTAACTTCAAACTTTTAGTTTTTGTTGCACATATTCTTAAATGGTGCTCATAAATACTCAATAACTCATATAACAAGTAGAGTAAGTGAATATTAAGGCTATTAAATGTTACCAAAGGCCACATAAAAGGATGGGTTTGTTTGTTTGTTTATTCTTCAAATCCAAATCTCCTCAAGAGATTTGCACTATTATGACATTTAACAAGATAATTGTCATGTTACTTTCACCTGGTTCTATAATCTAACCTCACAAAATTACTTCTCATTTTCAAGAAAGTGCTAAGGACAAGACCTTTAAAGTTTATAATGTACTATGCAAGAACAGGATAGATGTCTAGTAGTATTTTAAATAATAAACCTAAAACTAATTTAGATGATGATTCACTACCAACTCATATAAGTATCTATGAATAAAAGCATAATTCTGACTAGGAAGATTATATCAAAATATTCTAAGGAAACAAAATTGTTTTCTATTTTCTCCTTTGATGTGAGGACAGGCTTTTAAAACGTATATGTATTGCAATGTGACTCTGGAGCTCTTCTTTGGCATGGGATTAAGAAGTTAGGGTGATAATGGTATATTGTAAAAGATACACTGTGATACAGAGTGGGTCCTCAAGTCAAGACCATTAGGACATCCTAAGTTGACAAGAAACTCACAAGGAAAAAAAGAAATTTTTCAGGAAGCAGATATCAGTGGCATAAAAGTGGTATCTGGATGTAGGTGACATTTTTTGATCTGTTAAGCCCATGCTAAATTTACAGTTGATGGCTGTCAAATTTTCTTAGAAAAGACTTTATTCTTGAGCCAGGGAACTCCATGAAGTCTTGTTGTGTTACTCCTTCAGAGTTTCTTACATCACATATCCCATGCTTATTGGTCTGTTTCCATTCTGCCATAGACTACAGATCAACTTCTAGATCTATGGACTCAGCCATGCACTGCCTACTGTTATTTTACTCATTATTCAATTCCTGCCATAAACTCCATATCTTTTTACAGGGATATGATCATCTTATAACAACTAGGGAGCAAATTGGTTTGGCTTCAACAACATACTTACATGGCATCAACAGTGCCTGACATACTCTAAGCATAGTTCTGTTCAAGTTCAACTTTTTTTTTTATTATTTGCTTCTGCTCTTTAATATAAGTTCCAAAGAGATGGACAGAAAGTTCACATGCTATGCACACAACTCAATTTCAGCATCTTAAATACATCTGAGAAATGTTTCACAAAATACTATTTTTCCTCAATTACTGATAATAGTAAATTTTCACTAAATAATTGTGGAAAAATGAACATTTGCAGTCCTCAATAGCTTCTCAAAAAGAGTTTGTTTTGTGTCTATTATTTCTAATCAAACATATGTTCAAAAGTTTTATTGTAGGATGAAAATTGCAAGGGTGACTTTAGATGGACCATATGATTATTAAAGAAGAGAGAATGGGGATAATGAAATAGCATTGATAAAATTCACACAATATATGCTCATATTCTGTTATCAATGTCAGCTTTGGAGCTTCAGGGAGGATGTAGTGAGTAACACTAAGACAGTCAGAAATCTGGTATTATACTGGACATAGATATGGATAATCCACACTACACTGGAGTATATTGCACTGAATTTTCTCTGAATACAGAAGGAAGCAGAACATCTGTGAACAGCAACACAATCTATCTCAGTACTACAAGGTACAGAGAACATGTGCATCAAGATGTCACAGCACACATTATCTTCTAAGCAATGGTAAGTGCATTTTGAGAAATATAAATCCATGCCCCATTCCCTGATGTCAAATACAATAACAACCTAGTTAGGATACAATATTCTTACTAAATGTTTCATCAACTTAAAATATACATGAGACATAATTCTTATTCCATAAAGTCCTAAAAAAAAAAAGAAAAAGTAATTGCACACAATTAAAAGTACTAGAGTTATTAAAATAAGAGCAGCATTTGTGTACTAAAACCAATAAAAGCTGATGCTAAATATTGAAGTGTTAATTATTTAAACTGAAGCTATCTTCCACAAAGTGATTAGATATTTGTCTTTGAACTAATAAAAGGATTAACTAAGAAAATTAACATCCTACAAATTAATGAGATTATATTAAATCTTCTTATTTTAATATTTAAAAAACAATCACTTAACTTTCATGTATAACTTGATGTTGATATTCCTAAGATAATATCCACAAGTCTATTGGATATCTTCCATGTGAGAAGAATCCAGGGAAACTATACAGACCCCTGTTTCTTATCTGTCTTCACATTTAAATACAAAATACTTAGGAGCCAAAATTTGTCTTGTCCATGTTTTTCAGCACTGCCTCTTGTATGGTGATGGAGATTAGCCAGTTCATTGCTTTGCAAGCACTTTCCTTGGGAGCTGACAATTTGCTTGATGACAATTTGCAGCTTAAGGGATGGAGACATAGCGGAAGTACAAGTAGAAAACCCCTTTAATTTTCCCTCCAAATAAAGGAATTGATTTCTTAAGCTCCCTTTATATCAAAGGTATCAAATAAGAGTTTTATATAAAGATAGAAAAAATAATTTGTTGACAATGGCTAGAGATGAAATTATTTTATAAAATCTTTCAAATGTATATTATATGAGAAATACCAAATACAATGTTTATGATTATGAGCAATGTCAATCTTAAGGGCAAGGGTGGGTGCTAGGTTAGGGTATAACCTCAAGAGTTTAGCACATCTTTTATGGCTAAGAACATTTGCCTTGCTGAGAGTCTGATTTTACATCCCCCCATTCATGTGGCTTTATTCAGAAACACCTGTTAACTCCAGCTGCAGGGGCTTACAACACCTTTATCTTGTTTCTGTGGACACTTGAACTTATGTGCACTGACTTACACACACACACATGCACATATACTCCTAATTAAAGATAAAATAAATCTTAAAAGTTTAAATGTATTCTAGTTAATATGAAATATAATTCTGAGAGTTGAATTAATTCAAACAAGTTTGAGGTAATCCTGAACTATTTTATAAAAGTAAAGGATATACTTGCCTCAGTTGTGTGGTCCACTATTCAAGGTATGAACTTCAAGCTACTAGCATGGCCATGTAACCATTCTTCTAATACAACGTGAACACTGTCAGTATACTGCGCCAATAATCAAATGATGGATAATTGGCCTGTGATCGTTTTGAGACCCACAGAAATGCTCTCTGCATTGTGGTGCATTGCAGAGTAAGATTAAGACTCTCCTCCATGTTTATAATCTGGTTCCATGTGGGTGCTGGGAATTCAATCCCCATCCTATGGAAACCAAAGACTGCTCTTAGCTATGGAGCCAGCTCTCCAGTACAGAAATATTTATCTTTATCAAGGTTTCCCTTCCCCCAACACTGTGACAGGGCAAGATAGTGCAAAGGTTCCTCCATCTTGTGCATATTCTTGCTGAGCCCATTTCAGATTTAGTTAGAAATTGATCTCCTTGATGGAGAATTCCATGGACATTATCCAACTCTATTCTAGGAACCAAAGGTCTGAATGACCTAGCTAACCTTTCCTATCTTATGTTAAAGTGCCTGCTTGTGCAGAACCCCTCTAGCTAACTGCTTATCTTAGCCTCTGTTAAACTGCTTGCTTCGAACTGCTTACTTAGGCAAAGCTCCCCTGAAGCTGCTGAGGGAGATGCCAGGACATGGTTTCTGACTTTAAAAACCTTCTTTATGGGTACTAGGGCCACACCTAATTCCCCTAACACTTTGAAAGTAGACCCAGGTAGCTGTAAGAAAGACTTTCAATTGGCTATAAACAGTGCCTGAGTGGTCTTTTCTAGTGAGCTAATCATAATAACACTCCCCAGAACTTTTCCACCTCCTCATCTACCTAATTCCATGCTCTTTCTCTCTCTCTTTAGAAATGAAACAGGCAAACAAAAACAAAAGCAGAATCGAAAAAAAACAACAACAAAATACACCCACAACAATAACACACAAATGCAAAACACATGATCTGAAAACAAAAATGTGAAAGCAAAAGATTAGTATGACCCCCCAAAAAATAATTAATTAAAAACAAAAAACAAAAAAACAAACAAAGCTATATGAGAATAATATTGATTCCTTTTCTGTTGCTTATCTACTGCTTTGGGATGGGACATACCTTTAAGTGTGGTTAATATACTCAATTAGACTTCATTGGAAAAAACATTTTTTTTCCTTTGTAAATGAGTGTCAACTGCAAATTACTTCTTGGTTAAGAGTGGGAGGTCATGTCCATTTCCCCCTCTCTGTGCTGGGATCTAGTCTGGCTTGAACCAGGGCAGGCCCTGTCTAGTTCACCGAAGTCTTAAATTTTATAGAATTATACCATCTAAATAGGAATTTAGTCTAATTAGGGGCTCATCTCTGTTAAATTGGGGCTCACCATGCTGTGATATAGATGTTAATTATTGCATGAACATGATTAAAGTAACATGTACCTTTAAAGTAGAAAAATGCACAGTGAATTTCCTTGTCATTTTATAGAAGCCTTCCTGTTCTGCTCAGCCTGTGTTCTGGAGAAAGGTGGCCACTTTGCAAACAATGATTATCCAATTTCTTCAGCAAGTACAGTGTGATGGTGGATCTTTATAGGTCAGATTATCGCTTCCAAGCATGGGCTATTTATAGCGCTCTACTTTCCCAGAGAAATGCTGACATTGCTGTACTATCTTTAACTTTTGAGCTCAGATAACTGATTGGGCTGATAACATTAGTTCTAGCTTTTATGTTTATCCTTTTTCTTTCTCAGTCAGTTTGTGTGAATCATTCTACCTGCCTTCTTGCACAAATGTCATGTCTATAAATTTAAGGAAATGTGTGTTTCCTATTTCTTTGACCCACTCTGACACCTATACTTTATCTGGACAGATAAAATAAAAACAAATTTGTTAGACTATTTCTCAACAAATCTGATAAAAATGTGCACTCTAATTGTTTGTAAGGATTATTTTCAGCTAGAGTATTTGAAAAGAAAAATAGTCTATGGGTACATATGTTCAAATTCAAAGACCCAAACAATGACCATAATAAAATTGCTAGAACAAATTCTTCAATAATGATAGGAGCCTGTTCAACTCCAAAAGGAACTCTGCTACTGAGTCAAGCTGCAGTATGTTGGTTCAATACATTGAGAGTAAGCTACTGTAGACTGACTAATTTTCCAACAGAACAATATTATAATTAACTGAAACAAAATGTAAACAATGAGACCGCTATACTTCTCTGGACTTGAGTAAGTTTTAGAAGTTTCACACTTATCCTAGGAAGCATAAGTCAAATTCTGCCATATTGGAGGAAATAAGACACTTTTCAGAGTAAATGCAGACCATTGTGCAAAATTGCAAATAATGATGTAGGTACAAAGGAGACAGAACTCACAGTGAAAAATGTAATAACAATGAAGGTAGTCATACCCAATAGGTTCATCAGCAAACTTAAAGCAACCTCAGTTGTGATAGGGACAGATCAGGGAAAACATATATTTAAATGGGCAAGATTCAATGTCAACATACAAAAAGACATGATAAGACAATGACATTCAAAACCCTTTTTTCTATATAGCCATTGTATTTGAAAAACTAATTTCATTATAACATAAAAAATGAGCATTCTTTGGGTTGAATTTCAATTTCCATCAATAGATGTTCATATTTATGATATTATATTACATTTATATGAATAAATGCTTCAAACACATTCTTAAAATCATGATAGCTTGTAGAACTCCAGTGATTTTTAAGTGACACATAATTCAATTCAACTGTCTTAATCAAGTGTTTTTAAAAGTGTAAATCATAACTACTGACAGTATAATTACAGTTACTAACACTACAATAAATATCACAGCTAATTAACATTATAAGATATTTATGTCTCTTCCTTATGAATTACTGGTTTGCTACACAAAAATACACCAAAAAGCCAAATTCTGCCACTACTATGTGATAAGTTTGTGTGAGGTAATATTTATATTTATTTAGATGTTTAATAATGAACTGGTATTCTTTCAGTATTTAGTATTCATTCATTTGGTTTGTGTTTGTGTGTGTTACACTTGTTTTGTGAGGATCTATATTTGTTTCCAGAAATGTATGCAGATGCACATATACAATGCCTATACATGACAGAGATCCTCATTATATGTCCTCTTTGATGACTCTCCTCTTTATTTATTTATTTATTTATTTTGGACACAGTCGCCATTGAATTTGATGGTTACCGATTTGGTTTGACTGGCTCCTGCCTCAGAGCCAGGGTAACAGGGGTGCAATGCTAGGCCCTAATTCTTTTTATAGGGGCACTATGAATCTAAAACTTTACTAACCTACTTATTTCTACAAACCCTTGTTTCAGTATTTAATGTGCAATATCTAACAATAAAAATTGGGTTGGGGATTTAGCTTAGTGGTAGAGTGCTTGCCTAGCCAAGCGCAAGGCCCTGGGTTCGGTTCCTCAGCTCTGGAAAAAAAATAAATAAAAAATTAGCTTCACTATATTTTTGCCATTCATATAAATTAATGCTTTGTCTAGAGAATGCTGGCTTGTATATGGGAAATGCAGTTTAGAATTCAAAACTAAAGAAAAGTTTATGTTCTCTAGATTGAAAATATTCTCCAGAAAAAAAAAAAAAAACCAAAATAGGTTTCTGACAACATGAACCTGGAAAGGTTTAGCTTTAAAACAGAGGGATTTTTTAAACTTCCTTACACAATAAGAAATAGAAAGTTAGAATCTAGCATTATTATTATAGCATTTTACAGTCCTTAAAATCAAGACTTTCTTTTCAAGACCAAGGTCTGGCATGAATACATGGAAGAAGTTCCCTTGTGGAACTGTAAAATATTGAAAGTATACGAATTCAGGAATGACTAAGCAAAGTAAAAACAGAAAGGTCATCAGATCAAAAACCAAATTATTTTGGATAAGCACTGGCCAGAGAGCACAGTGGCTGAATACCATGGAACACAGCCATCACTGAGTCCACACCAGTAGATCAGTTCATTTATACACTAAAATTGTTTATTAGAAAACTGACCACATCTAAATGGTGTGAGTGGATATGTGTAAGAAGATAACAAATCTAGAACTTGGTAGTGGTATTGTGGCCACCGAAAATACATATGTATAAAAATATTGTTAGCCTATGGTCACTTTTGCTCAAATGGTACACAAAAATTTCAAGAAGTTCTCTGCACTACATTTATCAGTAGGTCTACAAACATTCTATAGAATTAATGAGCACCAAACCAAGGGCCTCATATGTGTGTGTGTGTGTATGTGTGTATGTGTGTGTGTGTGTGTTTCAATAATATATCTTATAGGTGAAAATGTAAAATAAGATTCACTGCTGTGGCATTTTGTTAATGATGACTATTTTAATAACAAAGGGTATGCATGGACATATTGTTCTTTATGTGTTTATGTTAACATAACAGGCAATCAAAAGATGAAAGAGCCTTCACAAAGAACCACTCTCCAAATAACTAGTTTTAGAACTTTGAAAATAAATGATGTATTAGCTTAATAAAATCTTACTTGTCAATTTATCTATCTCTATGGTATATAAATTTGTTTTCTTTTCCATTTTGTCATGAAAAAACACTGGCAGTTTCCAATGTTTATGTGTCCTAATGCTTACAATTAAATTGCCTTCCTTCTACTGCCCAGAACTTTGTGACTGGACTGAAAATTATGTTCAAAGGATCTGGTTCATTCGACAGGCTTCATCATCATCAGAAGTGTCTTAGTTAGGGTTTCAGTTGCTATGAAGAGACACCATGACCATGGCAACTCTTAGAGAAAAAACAAAAACAAAAACAGAACATTTAGTTTGGGCTGGCTTGCAATTTCAGAGATTTAGTCCATTATCATCATAGCAGGACATAGCATCATGGAGGCACACATGATGCTGGAGAAGGAGCTCAGATTTCCCCACCTTGATCCTCAGGCAACAGAAGGAAACTGCGACACTGGGCATAGCCTTAAAGTCCACCCCCACAGTGACATACTTTCTCCAACAAGATCACACCTCCGAATAGTGTCACTCCCTATGGGGGCTATTTTCTTTAAACACACACACACACACACACACACACACACACACACACACACATACATACACACACACACACACACACACACACAGTTAATCAGAAACAACTAGCAATTCAAGACATTCTCAAATATTTTCTAGTAAACATTAATTTACCACAAAAATCAGATAACCAAAATGTTTGTAAGGAAACACATAAAAATGTAAATATTCTAACATTATGGTAAAAATAACGTGTGTTCATTGTTATAATTACAACACTATATATGTGTGGAGAGAGGGGTTGTCTCCATAGCTATTAATCTTATTTGTGTTTATCATATATCAAACACTTATGCATGATTTCTATCTTTCCTACTCCATGCACTTCCTGTGTGTTAGAAAATAAACAGTGACTACTACCTTTCTTTTGTCTTGAATATTTGAAAAGGCTTATGTACTGAAGTCTGACTATCCCCCAGTTGTTAACTATATAGGAGCAGAACTTGGAAGACAATATGAATTTTCCAATGTGAAAGAAGCATATGGTATTTTCATTGTCATTTTAGAAGTTAAAATTTAAGTAAGAAACTATAAGAATTTTAAAATTTCTAGAATGTACAGAGCTGTGTGGGAGGCAAGATGTCTGAAAAACTTTCATAAACTTGTGATGTTGCATTTATTCTGGATGAATATTCACCTTTATTGTGAAAATGTCAGATGCATTTTATCAAGACAGTAACTTTTCAAGAAACTATAATTTTATGCAAATCAATGCCCTTAATAATTTGAACTAACATTTAAATTTATATGTTTACCCATACATTTAAAGAATTTCGGTGAAAATTCCATTGTAAGTTTGTATTTATTTTAAATAGTTATATGAATATTCATGGGACACATATTATTATAAATGACATGTACACAGGCTGTTTCACATTGATGCTTTCTAATTAATAGTTACTTGCTGCTCTAATTATCACAATTGATATTGGTGTTTTTCACAGCAAGACATTTTCGTTTCTATCTTATATCATTTGTGAAACACTATAGTTGTAACTTAAAAGATAGTTTACAAGGTAATTGTATCTTCAGTAAAAGTTTCTATAATTTTGAAAGTAGACACACATTGTCAATAATTTTTTAATTTAATTTTCTGAAGATTTTACATCATAAAAAGGAATAGAAGAGTAATAAATACATTTTATGTGGCTTTGAGTCATGAGGGAAATAAATAAAATTATGTGTGAATATGATGCAACTCTTGATGATGTGGTCTAGTTGTAATGGAACACTTTAAGATATCATCCAATGCCATCTATGCATTCTTAAAGATATGTCCAAAAGAAACATTTTTCCTTAGGATGTAAACAGCATTTTTGCTTAATAAGACCCAAATTATTCAAAGTTCCCTATGTCTTATTTTTAGTTACACACACACACACACACACACACACACACATACACACACACACACACTGTGATACCCTCTCAGCAGGTAGCTATCAAGAGACGATATTTGTCACATATTAGATTAAATGAGTGACACACAGGAACTTATTTCTTCTGTGGGAGAATTGTTACTTACCATGAAAACACAGCAAAACAAAACCAAACCAAAGCCTTCCTTCTGCACTCCATATCCCAGCATCCAACTCTGCTGCTTTACCAGAGGCTGGGCTACTCTGAGGGACCTCAGGTTGAACATCACCATCACCCATTAACATTCCTTAAAGCCCACCCAACAAATGCACCCTCTCTCTTAGGCTCCATATCCTGGCCCACAATTCAGGCTTCTGTACTTGAGGGTAGGCTTATTCTATGAACCCAAGGTTAGGCATTGCCCACAGCCAGCTAACACTCCTGAAAGATGGCCCAATATCCCCCAACTGCACACTCTCCCCTGAGCCTCATATCCTAGTCCACAACCTTAGCAGAAAACTTCCACTATACTGGAAGTCATGTTATTCTAGGAATCCCAGGGACCAAGCAGGGACCCAGAACCTCAGAGGCTACACAGTATACTTGAAATACAAAGGAGTATTGTCACCCAAAACCTCAGATGTCTTGTTGGCCCTAAAAATCCAACTGGAGACAATCTACTGACATGAAGACTCACTGGCAACTTTGGCCAGAAAAGAAGAGAGGAAACAGAAACCAAGGAACAAATCACACATTATACAATGACAAACTCAGGAGCTAACACTTAGACCTATAATTGTCCCAAACTCAGATGCCTAAATGCCAGTGGAAGTACACAACCAACATCACCCCCAGAGCCCAGCAATCCTACTACAGCAAGACTTAAATATTCCAACACAGCTGAAGCACAAGAACAGAACATTGAAGGCAACTTTATGAAGATTATAGAGGTCTTTCAAGAGGAAATCTAAAAACATCCCTTTAAAGAAATGGAGGAATAGACAAACAAAAACTGGGGGAAATCAATGAATCCCTTAGAGAATGCCAAGAAAGCCTAGAAAAAACAAACAAGTGAAGGAAACTTCAAGACCAGGAAATCAAAATTGAAATGATAGAAAAAACATAAATGGAAGGAGTTCTGGAAATGGAAATTTAATAGCCCTCCTATTTACTAATGATAAATGGGCTGAGAAAAAAATTAGTGAAAAAACACCCTTTACAATTCCAGAAATAATATAAAATTACTTGGTTTAATGCTAATCAAGCAAGTGAAAGACATGAATGGCAAGAAATTCAAGTCTTTAAAGAAAGAAATTGAAGAAGATACCAGAAGATGAAAAGTTCTCCCATGCTCCTAAATCAGCAGGACTAACATAGTCAAAATGGCCATCTTACAAAAGCAATCTACAGAATCAAATCAATTCCCATCAAAATTCCAACACAATTCTTCACAGAACTTGAAAAACAAGACTAAACTTCATATGGAAAAACAAAAAAACCTATGATAGCTAAGAAAATCCTGTAAAATAAAATAACATCCCCAATTTCAAGCTGTACAATAGAGTAATAGTAATAAAAACTGTATTAAAACAGACAGCTTGATTAATGAAACTGAACCAAAGACCCAAACATAATTTCACATATCTATAGACACCTGGTTTTGATAAATAAGTCAGAAATATAAAATGGAAACAAAGAGAGGGCTGGAGAGATGGCTCAGAGGTTAAGATCCCTGGTTGATCTTCCAGAGGACCTGAGTTCAATTCTCAGCAACCACATGGTGGCTCACAACCATCTATAATATGATCTGTTGCCCTATTCTGGCCTGCAGGCAGAACACTGTGTACATAATAAAGAAATATATCTTTTAAAAAAAAGTGGAAACAAAGAACGCATCTTCAACACATGGTGTTGATCTAGCTAGGTGGGGGTATGTAAAAGAATGTGAATAGATCCATATCTATCACCTTGCACAAGGCCAAGTGGATCAAGGACCTCAACATAAATCTGGATCCACTGAACCTGATGAAGAGAAAGTGAGCAGTAGCCTTGAATGCATCGTCACAGGAAACTACTTCCTGAACAGTAGCACAGACACTGAGATCAATACTTAATAAATGGGACCTCAACCAAAAAGCTTCTGTAAGGCAAAGGACACTGTCAATGGGGAAAACAGCCACCTACAGAATGAGAAAATATCTTCCCAAACCCCACATCTCACAGAGGCCCACTTTCCAAAATACGTAAAGTACTCAAGAAACTAGACATCAATAAACCAAGTAAGCCAATTAAAAGTGGGGTACAGATCTAAACAGTAAACTCAAAAAATAAAAAATAAAAAACTCAAATGACTGAGAAGCACTAGAAACATTCAACATTTTTACCATCAGGGAAATGAAAATCAAAATGACTCTGAAATTCCATTTTACCATTTAACTAGGATCAAAAACACAAATGACAGCTTATACTGGAAAGGATATGTAGTGAAGGCAAAACTACTCTATTGCTGGTAGGTGTGCAAATTTATATACTCACTTTGAAAATCTATGATGGTTTCTAAGAAAATTAGGAATTGATCTAGCTCAAGACCCAGCTATACCACTTCTGGGCATATACCCAAAGCATGCACTACTATTCCACAAGGACACTTACTCAATTATGTTTATAGCAGCTTCATTCAGAATAGCCAGAAACTGGAATAACCTAGATTTTCCTCATCCAAATAATGGATAAAGAAAATGCAGTACATTTACACAATTAAGTATTACTTAGCTAGTAAAAACAAGGACACCAAGAACTATGCCAGAAAATGAATAGAACTAAACAAGATCATCCTGAGTGAGGTAACCCAGACCCAGAAAGACAAGCATGGTATGTACCCACTTATATGTAACCATGATACAATCTACAGATCCAAAGAAGCTAAACAACAGGAAGACTCCTGTGTGTGGTGTGTGTGTGTGTGTGTGTGTGTGTGTGTGTGTGTAGTCACATGAATTGCACCACGAAGAAGAAATAGAATAAACATCATAGGTGGATGGGGGATGGATCTTGATTGGAAGGTGGTCATGGGAATAGGAGGGACCATGTCGAGGGAGGATGGAAGGAGAGTGTACTGGGAAAGACAACTGAAATCTTAAAAAAGCTTGAAACCTAGTGTAGTAAAAACTCCCAGGAATCTCTGAGAGTGGTCCTAGATAAGACTATTAGCAAGGGGGCATACAGAGCCTGAATGAGCCATCCAATGTAACCGGGCAAGATTTCCAGTGGAGGGAATGGGACCCCAACCTGGTCACATAACCTTTGACTTACAGTTTACTCTTTCCACAAGATATGCTGGGGTAAGTGTGTCACAGAAAGTATGAGAGTTGTCAATTAATGACTAGTCCAGCTTGAGACCCATTCCATGAGAATGATCTTACCCCTGAAATTGCCTGGAGGGTCAGGACCTACAAGCTTGACAGCCCAGAGACCTAGGATAAAACCAAATATGATAGGAAAAAAGTCAATGAAATGATTCATAATGGTATTCTGCTATATGTATAGATCATTGCCTAGCCCAATTGTCATCAGAGATGCTTCACCCAGAAACTGTTGGAAACAGATACAGATGCCCACAGTCAAATATTTTGCAGATTTTGTGTAAGATAAGGAGAGAGGATTATGGGAGCCAGAGGGGCAAGAACACCACTGGAAAAACCATAGAATCAATTCACTTAGATTTATAGGGGCTCACAGAGATTGAACGGCCAACCAGAAAACTTGCACATGACTGACCTAGGACATCTGCACATATGTTACAGTTAAGTAGCTTGGTCTTCTTGTGGAACTTTAAAGAGTGGGAACAAGAGCTGTCCCTGAGTCTGTTGCTTGTTTTTGGGACCTCTTCCTTTTATTAAATTGTGTATTCTGTTCTAAATAGGAGAGGAGGTGCCTAGTCTTAATGCAACTTAATATACCATGACTGGCTGATATATATGGAGGCCTGCCCTTTTCTGAAGAAAAAAGAGGAGCAGTGGGTGGGGGTTGGAGAGAGGGGAGGTTGTGAGGAGGGTCTAAGAGGAATGGAGGGTAGAAGGGGAAAGTGTGATCATGCTGGGAAAAACAAAACAAACAAACAGAAACAACAACAACAACAAAAAACAATAGTTAATTTTATCTTTATATTACCTGCTTCTTGCAGACTTTTTTTCAATTAAGAAAAAAATTTTCATTCATTTTACACACCAATCAAAGATCCCCCTCTTCCTTCCTCCTAATCCCCAGCCTCCCTCACCCAACCCAGTCCTCAATCCTCCCACAGGAATGCAAGGCAGGGATGCACATCCATTAGAGATAAATCCAAGCCCTTTCCCTTGCCTCAAGGCTGCATGAAGTATCACATCACAGGTAGTGGTCTCTAAGAAACCCACTCATGCACCAGGGATGGATTCTGATCCTAATGCTAGGGACATTCCAAGCAGATCAAGCTACATAATGGTCTCCCCATGCCGAGGGCCTACTACAGTCCCATGGAGGTTCCACAAACATTGATCCAACTTTCATGAGTTCCCACTAGTTTGGTTTGGTCTTCTTTGCAGGTTTCTGCATCATGATCCCCATGCACTTGCTCATAGAATCCCTCTTCTCTCGCTTTGACTGGACTCCCAGAGCTCTGCCTGGTGTTTGACTGTGAGTCTCTGCATCTGCTTCCATCAGTCATTGGAGAAAAGCTCTATGATGACAGTTAGGTATTCACAAGTCTAATAACTGGCTTAAGCAGGTTCAGTCCAGGCACTCTCTCCACTATTTCTAGTATTCCAAGCTGGGGTCATACTTGGGGATTCATGGCAACTTCCCTAGCACCAAGTTTCTCTCTATCCCCAATATATCTCCATCTATCATGGTATCTCTTTGATTGCTTTCCTATTCCATCCCTGTTCTAGCATGACCATCCATTTTTTAATGTCCTCATCCCCCATCCCCTACCCTCCATTGCCTATCCCTCATCCCCAGTTTACTCATGGGGAACTCATCTATATCCCCTTCCCAGGGAAATCCATGAGCCCCTCTTTGGGTCTTCCTTGTTAGCTAGCTTTTCTGAAGTTCTAGGTTGTAGTCTGGTTATTCTTTGCTTTATATCTAGTATCCACTTATGAGGGGGTATATTGGTGAAATTATTAAGGCCACTCCACGTAGTTAAAAGGGAAGTTTATTTTGTGGGGTAACTTACAAATGAAGGGGTAGGTCGCAGAGTCTGGCAAAGGTATAGGGTAGTCCGGAGGCGTTCACTGGAGAACTCTGCTCGGTCCACCTCTCGCGTCCCGCGTCCCGGAACCAAGAGAGTGAGTCCTTCCCGATCCTTCGTCTTCCACTTCCTCCCCTGCCCCGCCTTGTGGGTGTGACCATTACCGAAGCCTCAGTGGGGGTTGGAACTTCCAGGCCAATGCTGGGATGCCTATCCACTACATCTCCCCCTTTTGTCTAAATAAGAAAGTTCTAACCTAATACAAGACTATATACAAAGAGATGGTTATCAAATATTGTCCAGGAGTAATGAGGGATAATGACCTAGATAAGTTGGAATTACAATAAGTACAAACAATATCAAGCAAAAAACACATAGTAAAATCCAGGGAAGTCTAGGGCATGGGTAGGTGGCGTGTTACAAAGATCATTCCAAAAGGTGTCCTATCCTAAAGAACCTGAGTCTAATACATAATATATCCTATCTAAGATATTATATATGTATATATACTAAGTTGTAACTATAACTGCTAATCTCCAACCTCATCAAAGACCTGAGAAGGAATATAATAATATCTGAGAAATGAGAGAAGGACGCAAGCAACTTTCGGGAGTCTTGCAAGAGTAGACAGAGACAGCTAGCAGCCTGGACAGTCACCTAACGTTTCTCAGTATCGTTGGTGCATTCAAATTGGCTACAGGCCTAGAGTATCTGACAGACCATTTTCAGAAGCAGGAATTCTGAAAGACCATCTTACCCTGTCTTGGCAAAGTATAGTGGTCGCTTTCCTTGTGTCCCGCTTGTCCAGAAAGGACAGCATTTGTACTGTCAGCAGTTGAGGCGAGGGCAGTTCTTTGCCCAGTAGGCCATTTTGTGCCAAGAAGACAAACTTCCAAATGGAAATGTCTTAGAAGCCCAACATTCTCTCGGGATCAAATTGGTGCTGCCAGGAGCAATTATGTCTCACGTCAACAGAATTCTAAGTTATTTAAATGCCGTGTTCTCTAGGTCCATGAAGTGTTTGAAGATTACCTGTCCATCTGACCTATGTATTTATAAATCTGGATAACCTAACTAACATAATTATAGAGATGACAAGCATAGGTGACAATAACTATGTAAGTCTTATCTACCTAAACAACCTAAGGACTAAGCTTCCTATAAATAAGGCAAACAGTCTGTAAGCAAATGTACAGTAAAAGGACAATGACTTTAAATTGTGACAATACACAAAATAACTTTAACAGAGTTAGGAATGTATAGTGCAAATCCTAAATATATATCAGTATACAGAATATCTTAAACAGAAGTAGAACATACATACAGTATGACAGATATAAATTCACATTTGTATCAATATACAAATATTTCACATGAGAGTAAAAATGTGTACAATATAACAAACATAGTTCTGTATTTGTATCAATATACAAATTATCTTAAATAGGAATGTAAAAAGTTTATAATTTTATCAACATATAAGAATTCATAACAGTGCAAAGGCTGCTATATTACTAAATTTGTTTACTAATGTATATGACAGTCTACCATAATATCTTATACCTTTTCATTCCATTTCTTCTTTTCCCATGTTTTTTTTTTTTTTTTTTTTTTGAGACATATTTTCTTTCCTTAAGGAGAGTACTGAGTTTAACAGTTTCTTCCACCCCCAACCCTAGAACCATAACCCTGAGAAATATGAACCTTAGGGAGAAGGGACGTCGTTTTCTTAGAATTGCTTCCTGCTGTTTAGGGAGCGATGGTATCTCTGTTGGGTATTGTGAGAAAGCTCAGATAGTTAAATCTCAGTTAGACTAACTGTAGATTCTGCAGCAACTTTCAGAGTAATGGGTAAGACTGTCTGAAATTTTGGCAAGAAGTGTAGTATGATGATGATTACCATGGCATCATTCTGGATTGGGTAGAGTTGTTGTTGTTGTTGGGGCCCCATCTTCCTTCTGGAGACTTCAGAGATTGCTATTGGAAAAACTTATTTTTTATCAGAATGGAAGGTTTGGATTTTAAAGATGTCATGACATGTAAGAAAGGATTCCAAGAAATCAAGAGTAAGCATGGAGAGAATTAGAATCTTGAAGATAATGGTCCCTTATAATTGGTTTCCTTCTGTCTCACACCAGAGGGCTCTTCTGATATGGGACTGAAGAATCTCTCAACCTTTTCTTTTATCAATATGCTTGGGTTTAGAGAAGGAGTGAGCCAGTTCCATCTCCAAAGCCAGCTTGGTTTATGATTAAATTGGAACCACAACTATTCTAGATTGATAGAGATATAGATGTTAGACAGTGATATCTTACCCTGTGTAGATTGGTACCAATAGATTCTTTCTTTCTGCTGTAAACATCCGGATATCCAAGGCCTTATGATTTCTGGAAGATGGGTATTTCCATTATCCTGGAAAGACAAAAACAGAACCCTACCCCAACCTTTGATTGTTAAATTTTTCTTACAACCTGAAGAGATGTCATATTGGTGGATGATCTTTTATTTCTCCTCCTCAAGGGGTTTCTCCTGTTTGAATCGAATTTTTATTAATTTGTTGGTATCCATAGCTTTTCTTCTCCTGTGGAAACAAAGCAAAACCCCTTCCCCAACGTAGGACATATCCAGGTTTCCATTCTGAGGTCAACACATCTTTGAAATAAACCGGTTGGTTTAGCTCAGGAGTTTTGTCTGTTGTCCAATGTCTCTCCGCAGCTGTTGTTCCTTTCTCATCAGCATTGAGAAAATTCAAGGTTAATAAAGCACTATGCAATCTATTTCGAGGAGTCATTGTTACCTGTTGCTGTTTATTTAGCATATCCTTTAAAGTTCGATTGGATCTTTCTATGACTGCTTGGCCTGCGGGATTGTGTGGTATACCTGTAACATGTTTTATATTGTAATAAGCAAAGAACTGTCTCATTTTATTGGAGACATATGCTGGGGCATTGTCTGTCTTAATTTGTACAGGTATTCCCATGATGGCCATAACTTCTAATAGGTGTGTAATCACAGAATCAGCCTTTTCAGAACTCATAGGAGTGCCCACTGAAATCCTGAATAGGTGTCAATGGTATGGTGTACATACTTTAATCTTCCAAATTCTGCAAAATGAAAACACATCCATCTGCCAAATTTCATTTCTTTGTATACCCTTTGGATTGCTTCCTGCAGGTAATGGAGTTTGGTTATAGAAGGAACAAGTAGGACATTTTTTCACAATATCCTTAGCTTGTTGCCAAGTAATGGAGAAATCCTTCTTCAAACCTTTGCTATTTACATGGTGTTTCTTATGAAATTCTGAGGCTTCTATCACATTACCTATTAGTACTGATCAATCTCATCATTACCTTGTGCTAGAGGTCCTGGCAGACCTGTATGGGATCTGATATGTGTTATATATATAGGATGTTCCCTTTTTCTGATGATTTCCTGCAATTGTATGAATAATGAAGTTAATTCTGTGTTATCAGGAATAAATTCAGCAGTTTCAATGTGTAAAACAACTCTCTCTGCATATTGAGAGTCAGTGACTATATTGAGGGGTTCTGTGAAGTCCATCAGTACCATAAGAACGGCATACAGTTCTGCCTTTTGTACAGAGCTGTATGGACTTTTGTACCACTTTACTTAAGTCTCCTGATTTGTATCCTGCTTTCCCTGATTTATTTGCATCTGTATAGAATGTGAGGACTCCAGAAATTGGCTTGTGTCGTACAATGTGAGGAAGGACCCATTCAGTCTTCTTTATGAATTCTATCCTCTTGCTTTTGGGATAATGGTTGTTAATCTCTCCCAAAAAGTTACTGCAGGCTCTCTGCCAGTATTCATTATCTTTCCATAGTGACGAAATTTCCTCATAGTTAAAGGTACTACAATTTCTGCTGGGTCCATTTCCTGTCCAACTGACGAAGTACTTTAATTTTCCTTTTTTGAAATCAAATCAGAAGATCTTTTTCTATATAAGTCTTTAATTTCTTATTGGTTTTAACGTGTAAGGAATATCCATTTCCAAATAATATCTTCCCTCTGCATCAAAAATACCTTGTTGGGGGAAAGTCTGGAAGGGGAATAATGGACCAGCAATACATTTAAGTTCTGGATCCACAAACCGACTCCACATTGTGCTTCTCGAATTGTCTTTCTACTAAGAGCCAATTCCTTCTCAGCTTCAGCTGAAATTCTCTAGGACTATTTTAATCTTTGTCCCTTCTAGAGTAATTAGCCCAAATTTTGTAGTCCATCGTTGGTATTCCATGATACCCATAAGTTTGGAAATGCTTCTAACAACTTTTGAAAAATCATAAGAGTCTTTAATCGATCTTCTCCTCAGTTGTACCTTTTGGGGTCTAATTTTTTGTAACTCTAATCTTATAATCTCTAAGTAATTTAATAGAATCTCTCTTTGTATTTTTTCAAGGAGCAATTTGCAGTCCCCAGCGAGGCAAAACTTTTTTTACTTCTTCAAACATGCTTTCTAATGTGTCTAACTTTGGATCCACTAAAGGATATCATCCATATAAGTGATAAATTATGGATTGTGGAAACTTTACATGAATTATTCTCCAATGGTTTTTTGCACAAAAGTAATTGGCTAAGGTTAGGCTGTTTAACATCCCTGTGGGAGACCCTCCATTGATATTCTTGACCTGGCTGAGAATTGTCTATAATTAGGAACTGTAAGGCAAATTTTTCTCTATCATTTTCTTGTAATGGTATGTAAAGAAGAACAGTCTTTAAGTCAATAAACTATTATAGGCCATTCTTGGGGGTAGCCAGAGAGGCAAGGGGCATCCCAGTCTGTAGGGAGCCCATTGGCTTGAATTACTATTAATTAATAGCTCTCAGATCTGTCAGCCATTCTCCCAATTACCCAGACACTTTTTTTTAATAACAAATACCAGAGGAATTCCAAGGGCTGGTAGATTCTTCAATGTGTTATGAGCATTTAACTGCTCTGAACCAGTGGGTTCTAAAATGCTGTAGCTTCTCTTTTTGTCAAAGGCCACTGTCCAACCCAGACAAGTTTATTAGTTAGCCATTTGTAAAGAGGTAAAGGGCAGTACTTGGTACTTCTGGGAGTTCAACAGCAGTTGTGCCTGTTTGTGGTACAGCCTGAATGGTTGGTGAACTGGTTTTTTATAGCAAGTTAGATATTATTCACTAGAAACATGCATTGGCTCTGTATTCCCTTTTCTGAGAAGTGTAGGAATTTTAATCTGGTATGGGTATTCCACTGTTGTAACAGAATCCCTGCGGCCCCATAGATTACTGCTTACAATATTCGCATACATATCGGCTTCAAAGCCCTTTCCTTCTCTGGTCCTTCTGGCCCTCTAATGTCAATTTCAACACCATCTCGACTACTCTGGTTTTATTATTCTGAGATAGGGTGCCAATTCCCTAAAGTTGACATCTACCCTTCTTGGAAGAGGCCAATTTGGATGCCATGATTTTGGGTAATTACAGTCAACAATCTGCACCTGGTCTACCAGCCCTCGAACCAAGCCATTAATCGAATTCTAAGCTTTGCGTCTTGTTCATTTAGGAAGTCTCCAAAATATTTTTTTATTGGATCTCTCTCTTAACAAAGCAATTTCTGAAGGAATCATCATCCCTGACCTCAAGCTCTACTATAGGCCTATAGTAATAAAAAAAAAAAAAAAAAGTTTGGTATTGGCATAAAAATAGACATGTGGACCAATGGAATCAAATTGATGATCTGGATATTAATCTGGACACCTATGTACACCTGATTTTTGACAAAGAAGCCAAGACTATATGGAAAAAAGAAAGCATCTTCAACAAATGGTGCTGGCATAACTAGATGTTAACATGTAGAAGATCGCAAATAGATCCATATCTATTACCATGCACAAAACTCAAGCCCAACTGGATCAAAGACCTCAACATAAATTCAGTTACACTGAACATGATAAAAGACAAAGGAGGAAGTAGTATTGAATGCCCTGGCACAGGCGATCACTTCCTAAATATAACACCAGCAGCACAGACACTGAGAGCAACAATCAATAAATAGGGCCTTCCAGAGACTGTAAAGCTTATGTAAGGAAAAGTACATGGTCAATAAGACAAAAATGACAGTCCTCAGAATGGGAAGAGATCTTCACCAACTCCACATCTGACAGAGGGCTGGTCTCCAAAATATATAAAGAACTCAAAAAGCTAGACATCAAAATACTGAACAATCTAACTAAACCTACAGAACTAAACAGAACATTCTTAAATGGCCAAAATATACTTAGTAAATTACTCAAATCTTTAGTCATTAGGGAAATGCAAATCAAAACGACTCTGAGATACCATCTTACACCTGTCACAATGGCTAAGATCAAAAACACTGAAGACAACTTTGTTGGAGAGGATGTGGTGGGAGAGTTAACTTGTACAGCCACTGTGGAAATCAGTGTGGCGGTTTCTAAGAAAATTGAGAATCAATCTACTTCAAGAGCCAATGATACCAGCCACTCTTGGGCATATAACCAAGAAATGCTCATTCAAACCACAAGGATACTTGCTCAACTATGTTCATAGTAGCATTATTCATAATAGCCATAACCTGGAAACAACCTAGATACCACTCAACTGAAGAATGGATAAAGAAAATGTGGCACATATACACAATGGAGTATTACTCAGCATTAAAAAAAAAAAAAAAAAAAGGACATCAATGAAATTTACAAGGAAATGGATGGAACTAGAAAATGTCCATTGTGAGTAAAGGTAACCCAGACTGCATAAAGAAAAACATGGTATGTACTCACTCATAAGTGGATACTAAATGTAAAGCAAAGGATAAACAGGCTACAACTGATAACTCCAGGGAGACTAGCTAACAGGGAAGACACTAAAGAGGGATGCATGGATCATGTTGGGAAGGAGAAATAGATGAGCTCTCCTGAGTAAACTGGCAGTGAGGGGGGCAATGGAGGCTAGGGGATTGGGGATGGGAGTGTGGGGTCCATGGGATGGTCAAGCTGGAACAGGAGTGGAGTGAGAGAGCAATGAGGGAGATAGCTTGATAGAGGGAGACATCATGGGGATAGGGAGAAAACTGGTCTGAGGGAAGTTCCCAGAAATCCAAAGGGACCCCAGCTTAGACTACTTACTAGCTGTGGTAGAGGAAATACTAACCTGTTCTACACCAATCACATTAGTAAATGCCTTAACTGTCATCATAGAGCCTTCATCCAGTAACTGATGGAAACAGATCACAGTCAAGCACCAGTGAGACTTTAACTACCCTAGAGTTTAAACACATCTGCAGCTGTTTGACTACATACATTTAAGAATTGAAACTTACTTTGCATATGATTGTGGCAAAGCAACCACACGTTTAAGTGTCTTATAGTCTATGTCTTTGGAAGATCCTACTTTTGAATCAGGTGCTTTATTAATGACTCAGATTGATACTCAACCTGAGACTTCAGACAATGTCACTAGATTTTGGGAGTCTCCTACCTCTCTCATCTTTAATCCTTTGCCAGATGAATTCCAGATAATTCTGAACATGCTTTCTAAGAGGGAAACTTTGAAGTCTAGAGTTTCAACTAAGTAGCTATCCACTCCATAAGCCTAGAATATAAAATCAATGTTGATTCCTTTGTACATATCTTGGAGTCAGGTGAAATAGTTGTCATAAAAATATCAGAGCCTATTCAATCACAAGCCATGCAGTAAAAGCAGCGAGCTAAGGAATTTACAGGTTTTTGGTTAGAATAAAAAAATAAGATTACTTAAATCTACTTGTGTGTCTCCTTCTTTCCTGCCTTCATTAACAAAAGTAAAAGCAAATGACAACAAAAAAGACATAAAATTTTACTACAAAGGAGACAAAATTGGGTTAGGTTACATAAACCATGTGCAGTAAGTAATGAATAAAACGTGGAAAGAGAGCAAAGAGATATTTATGGATCTAAAACCTCTGTTAAAACTAATTGTGTAATCTTCCAATTTACCATGAGAGCAAACAAATTAAAGTGTGTTTATGCTAATCTGCAACATCTTTAGAAAAAGTCAAAATATCACTGTAAATAATTTCCAATTGGTTTATTATGTGACACCACCTTCATTAAAAAGAGTCTACTAAAACAGTTACTGGAACACATACTCTATATGTTTGAGTGTATTTATGTAAAACATAAGCAAAAATGAAATCAGTTGTGGCACACACACACAGTATAGTTTGCGTAATTGCTTAAATATGAGAAGACTATTGCATGATGAGCTAAGCTTAGAATTTCCAAGAGGCAAGCACATTAAAAATGGTTTTTGTATGACTATGAGAAGAATGCATAAAATCACATTAATAGTACAAAGAAATAGTATTTATAAGATCATATTATGTTATCTGGCTAGTTCCCTTTCTGGAGTAGTTCAACATGCACAGATATATTTATGAAGTGATAGATATTTAAACAACAATAAGCAACAATCCAAGAAAATTTTAATTAGCTACAAAATATTCGATAATAAAACTCCCTTGAACACCTCTGTGAAACTACTACTTTTTTACAGGATGGTAGACATGAGAGATAAAGAGGGGAGAAAGAAAGAAGTGGTGGAAGTAAGTGAGATGCAGGACAGGTTTCTAATGAAAATGTAATAATTCATTTATATTCATAAAACACTGAGGACAGTTTCACATATGGAAGACCTTTTTACAATGAATATGCAGAAGAATAACCATCATCTAAATCTAATGAATTGAAATATTTGTGCTAAATTTTTTTTGAATATGAGAAATTTAAATATTTTGGAGAGAAGTAATTTGATATTGGTCTTAAAAACTCTGCTTTTTATAATAATATTACGATTACATCAAAATAGTCCGAATAAAATACTAACAAGCTGTGAACTTTGAGCAGTTGGTGACTAGATAGGCACTCACTATATATGATGAGATATTTGAGGAAATCTGAAATAGCAAGATGAATAATGTTACATTTAATTTTTTTAAATTAGTTTCAATATTTCTAAAGGTATATCTGGGCAAAATCTTTAAATTTAGTCTTCCCTATGTGTCTTTTTGAGTTAGTTCTGTTAATATGCCACATATGACAGTTTTATACTAATGTGTATGAAATCAGTTCAATTTTCTTTTGTCCTTATTTCAAAAATATTGTCTGTTTGAAATTTTTCTTTTAAGAGCCATGAGGATGGCTCAGGTAGTGAAACATTTGCCACACAAATGAAATCATCTGAATTTCTGTCTCTAGAATCCAAGTACTGCTGGGCATGGCTGTGCATGTCTGGAATCCCAGGAGTCTAAGGAGAGATGGGATACAGAAGTGAATCCTCTGAATCTCATAGCCAAATAATGTATTATAGACAGTAGAGAAAAACAGACTTCATGTCAAACAAAGTTGAAGGCGAAGACCAACAGCCATTCTTTAATCCTTGTAACTCAACATAACACCATAGCAAATACCTGCCCATTTTAATGTCATGAACACACACACACACACACACACACACACACACACACACACACACACTATACACTCTTATTATTTTAAAAAAGAAACACTGATTTGATATTCTAACCATATTTATTCTAATACAATTAAATATAAAATTATTTTTCAATTAATTTACCATGTGAACCAAAATAATGCTGTCTTTCATCAGTGATGTATTACTACATGCAATGATGCATGTAGTGTGTAAGAGATTAAATATATAAGTAATATTTTCATATTTTACAGGTGAATAACTGAGTATCAGATTCTATTAGAAAATATAAAATTGCTTGGATAATATTTTTCACTGAGGTTCAAACATTGTATTGTGGCTCTTTTCCTCTAGCTATAAAGTTATTTCACCATTACTGTTTTACTAGACATTTCATTGGCCCAGTAGCTGTGGCAACCAATTGAGCAAAACACTGCAAAGACAGTTTAATAAATGGTAATAGATACCCATAACTAGAAAATGGTTGAAAAAGATCACAATACTCTCACCTGAGATTTTAACTGTTACTTCCTTTGGTCTTCCTCCAGATGCATGTAATAAGGAGAAATATTAAAGTACACAAGAATATTAACTGAAGAGAAATTCCATGATGAAGTTTCATTTAGGTTATCAGTCCTAATGTTGACCTTTAATGCAATGCATCTGTTTGGGATCAGCCATGACTCTTTTAAATGAGTTTTCTTCCATGTTCCATAAAGCAAGGCCAATCAACTCATTAGTTCATCAAGTTGGAGTTCAGTGAAATAACTCTTCACTCATCAATGGCCTCTCTGTGTTGAAGAGACATTCATCCATATTTCTCCAGGACAAAAAATGCAACTTTTCCTTCAAATACTGTTCTTCTCATAATTGAAGTTCAAGAATATGTGAAAGATTTCTGTCAAAATCATTTTTTATGAACAAAAATCATAGAATAAAAGATAAATTGGTTGGGTGTGGGGGCATATCACTCCCTCACCCCCACACACCATAATTTAGAGGATAAAAGCAGGATCATTAGGGGTTCAAAGTCACCACTACAAAATAAATTTGAAGTCAACCTGGGCTACATAAGATACAGGTTTCAAACAAACAAACAAGTAACAAACAAGATAAGTCAATATAAATACTAAACTCATGATAATAAAGTGTCACCAAATTTGAATGTTTTGGAGAATGTGGATATATTTGAGATCTCTGGCTAGTGATCATGCACAGTTACTTCCATTTGTGCATTCAAGTATTCTGTCATTTCACATTTTGGTTTTGTTTTGTTTTAAACATAATGTGACTACTAAGAACATATTACTTGTATTAGCGTTGGACAAAAGAATCATTGTTGGGATGAAAATTAAACTAGCATCCACATATTCTTTACATAAAATTATAAAATATTTAGACATTTAACCAAATTTTCATAGTCATCATCTAATTATAAATGAGGAAGTGGGAGCAGAAAGTTAACACTTTGTGTGTACAGTTTTTCGATGTCACACTGAAAATCTTTCTGGTATTTAGTAGACAGACTTTTCTTTCAATTTGAGGAGTTTGAAGGTTTATTTGACTTAGAACTTGTTTTCATTGTTACTACAATTAACAGCTAAATTTTATCAAATGCTTAATGTGTGTGAGGCTACACTAGTATTTAGCTTCATTTGGCTGTCATAGATACTTACACTGACAATGTTATGAGCACTATTTTAAAGCCACAACAATTCACATATGTTGAAAAACATTCCAGTGATGTCAGAATTTTCATACATCTCATTATATATTTTCCTAGAAAACCAAAGTGGATATTTTGATTCAGTTAAAAAAAGAAGATGCATGTTATATTAATGGTGCTTATATAATTTGCCTATTCAAATACAAATTCACTAGATACACCAGAAGCATGGGTATAAAACACTTTTGGATGGTCCAGAAGCTTAAAGATGAATAGCTTTTTTTTTTATTACCTTGACTTATAATTATCCTTTTCCTTCCTCAAGTAACAAATTAACACACTCATCCCTACAAGGAAAGGATATATAGTCTTTAAAGTTAATAAAAAGAATCTTATCCTTATTCCAAAGAGTAAAATTCCTATTGAAATGCTTCATTGAATGAGATACAATCAACAAATATGCTGGGAGTATAAATTTTTATTATGAATTTCTGGAAAAGGATCTATGTCTCAAAAATAATCATTGCATGTAAAAGGTCTTCAAATTAAACTGTTTAAAGGTAAATAGAAATATAGGAGTTATAGAAATCTAATGCTTCATAATATTGCAAATTGAACTGAAAAGAGGTGAGGCGATCTCTTAAAGCATCTGCTGCCAAGGACTACAGATTTCTGCCAGCTCTTGGTAACTGCTGTGGGAATACCTACAGGCTGAGCAGTATTTTTTGCCAGAAGGAGGGATCTGGCCCGAGGAATACACCATATTGTGAATCACACATCCTCATTAGAGTCAAGACTAGATGGAAATTTCTTGCCAATTTCAGACCTAATTACTAAAAATTTTTAGAAAAAGTATTTTTGAATATGTGGACAAGATAGTACATCTGCTAACCAGTATATAATTTTGTAACCATAATATATGTGTAAATCAGTCTCAATTGAAATTATTTTCCATCCTTAATATATAAAATTGCTGGAGTCCAGCTCCAGTGGCGTTCAGGTCCCAAAGAGGATGTATGGAGTCAGCAAAGCAAGGAGACTGGCATGATTTGTCAAGTATCAGTGTTCTGCCAGAAGCCCAGGCCAAGAAATAAAGTCAAAATGTGATAAATTCTTTGAGATATTTAGTATCATTGAATACTATTCTATGAAAAATAGGAAAATGTCAAAATATCATAGTCTAATTGTTTAATAATAATAATAATAATAATAATCTTATCTTAACTATTGACTGTTTATGATCATAAAAATAATAACCTTGGAGATTAAAATCTGCTACTAAATCCCTCGGGAATTAGTTGTATCTATTCCAGGAATATATATTTGTCATATCCAAAATAATTTAACTCTTCATTCAAAATGTATCTTCTCTAACTTCAAACTTTTAGTTTTTGTTGCACATATTCTTAAATGGTGCTCATAAATACTCAATAACTCATATAACAAGTAGAGTAAGTGAATATTAAGGCTATTAAATGTTACCAAAAGCCACATAAAAGGATGGGTTTGTTTGTTTGTTTATTCTTCAAATCCAAATCTCCTCAAGAGATTTGCACTATTATGACATTTAACAAGATAATTGTCGTGTTACTTTCACCTGGTTCTATAATCTAACCTCACAAAATTACTTCTCATTTTCAAGAAAGTGCTAAGGACAAGACCTTTAAAGTTTATAATGTACTATGCAAGAACAGGATAGATGTCTAGTAGTATTTTAAATAATAAACCTAAAACTAATTTAGATGATGATTCACTACCAACTCATATAAGTATCTATGAATAAAAGCATAATTCTGACTAGGAAGATTATATCAAAATATTCTAAGAAAACAAAATTGTTTTCTATTTTCTCCTTTGATGTGAGGACAGGCTTTTAAAACGTATATGTATTGCAATGTGACTCTGGAGCTCTTCTTTGGCATGGGATTAAGAAGTTAGGGTGATAATGGTATATTGTAAAAGATGCACTGTGATACAGAGTGGGTCCTCAAGTCAAGACCATTAGGACATCCTAAGTTGACAAGAAACTCACAAGGAAAAAAAGAAATTTTTCAGGAAGCAGATATCAGTGGCATAAAAGTGGTATCTGGATGTAGGTGACATTTTTTGATCTGTTAAGCCCATGCTAAATTTACAGTTGATGGCTGTCAAATTTTCTTAGAAAAGACTTTATTCTTGAGCCAGGGAACTGCATGAAGTCTTGTTGTGTTACTCCTTCAGAGTTTCTTACATCACATATCCCATGCTTATTGGTCTGTTTCCATTCTGCCATAGACTACAGATCAACTTCTAGATCTATGGACTCAGCCATGCACTGCCTACTGTTATTTTACTCATTATTCAATTCCTGCCATAAACTCCATATCTTTTTACAGGGATATGATCATCTTATAACAACTAGGGAGCAAATTGGTTTGGCTTCAACAACATACTTACATGGCATCAACAGTGCCTGACATACTCTAAGCATAGTTCTGTTCAAGTTCAACTTTTTTTTTTATTATTTGCTTCTGCTCTTTAATATAAGTTCCAAAGAGATGGACAGAAAGTTCACATGCTATGCACACAACTCAATTTCAGCATCTTAAATACATCTGAGAAATGTTTCACAAAATACTATTTTTCCTCAATTACTGATAATAGTAAATTTTCACTAAATAATTGTGGAAAAATGAACATTTGCAGTCCTCAATAGCTTCTCAAAAAGAGTTTGTTTTGTGTCTATTATTTCTAATCAAACATATGTTCAAAAGTTTTATTGTAGGATGAAAATTGCAAGGGTGACTTTAGATGGACCATATGATTATTAAAGAAGAGAGAATGGGGATAATGAAATAGCATTGATAAAATTCACACAATATATGCTCATATTCTGTTATCAATGTCAGCTTTGGAGCTTCAGGGAGGATGTAGTGAGTAACACTAAGACAGTCAGAAATCTGGTATTATACTGGACATAGATATGGATAATCCACACTACACTGGAGTATATTGCACTGAATTTTCTCTGAATACAGAAGGAAGCAGGACATCTGTGAACAGCAACACAATCTATCTCAGTACTACAAGGTACAGAGAACATGTGCATCAAGATGTCACAGCACACATTATCTTCTAAGCAATGGTAAGTGCATTTTGAGAAATATAAATCCATGCCCCATTCCCTGATGTCAAATACAATAACAACCTAGTTAGGATACAATATTCTTACTAAATGTTTCATCAACTTAAAAATATACATGAGACATAATTCTTATTCCATAAAGTCCTAAAAAAAAAGAAAAAGTAATTGCACACAATTAAAAGTACTAGAGTTATTAAAATAAGAGCAGCATTTGTGTACTAAAACCAATAAAAGCTGATGCTAAATATTGAAGTGTTAATTATTTAAACTGAAGCTATCTTCCACAAAGTGATTAGATATTTGTCTTTGAACTAATAAAAGGATTAACTAAGAAAATTAACATCCTACAAATTAATGAGATTATATTAAATCTTCTTATTTTAATATTTAAAAAACAATCACTTAACTTTCATGTATAACTTGATGTTGATATTCCTAAGATAATATCCACAAGTCTATTGGATATCTTCCATGTGAGAAGAATCCAGGGAAACTATACAGACCCCTGTTTCTTATCTGTCTTCACATTTAAATACAAAATACTTAGGAGCCAAAATTTGTCTTGTCCATGTTTTTCAGCACTGCCTCTTGTATGGTGATGGAGATTAGCCAGTTCATTGCTTTGCAAGCACTTTCCTTGGGAGCTGACAATTTGCTTGATGACAATTTGCAGCTTAAGGGATGGAGACGTAGCGGAAGTACAAGTAGAAAACCCCTTTAATTTTCCCTCCGAATAAAGGAATTGATTTCTTAAGCTCCCTTTATATCAAAGGTATCAAATAAGAGTTTTATATAAAGATAGAAAAAATAATTTGTTGACAATGGCTAGAGATGAAATTATTTTATAAAATCTTTCAAATGTATATTATATGAGAAATACCAAATACAATGTTTATGATTATGAGCAATGTCAATCTTAAGGGCAAGGGTGGGTGCTAGGTTAGGGTATAACCTCAAGAGTTTAGCACATCTTTTATGGCTAAGAACATTTGCCTTGCTGAGAGTCTGATTTTACATCCCCCCATTCATGTGGCTTTATTCAGAAACACCTGTTAACTCCAGCTGCAGGGGCTTACAACACCTTTATCTTGTTTCTGTGGACACTTGAACTTATGTGCACTGACTTACACACACACACATGCACATATACTCCTAATTAAATATAAAATAAATCTTAAAAGTTTAAATGTATTCTAGTTAATATGAAATATAATTCTGAGAGTTGAATTAATTCAAACAAGTTTGAGGTAATCCTGAACTATTTTATAAAAGTAAAGGATATACTTGCCTCAGTTGTGTGGTCCACTATTCAAGGTATGAACTTCAAGCTACTAGCATGGCCATGTAACCATTCTTCTAATACAACGTGAACACTGTCAGTATACTGCGCCAATAATCAAATGATGGATAATTGGCCTGTGATCGTTTTGAGACCCACAGAAATGCTCTCTGCATTGTGGTGCATTGCAGAGTAAGATTAAGACTCTCCTCCATGTTTACAATCTGGTTCCATGTGGGTGCTGGGAATTCAATCCCCATCCTATGGAAACCAAAGACTGCTCTTAGCTATGGAGCCAGCTCTCCAGTACAGAAATATTTATCTTTATCAAGGTTTCCCTTCCCCCAACACTGTGACAGGGCAAGATAGTGCAAAGGTTCCTCCATCTTGTGCATATTCTTGCTGAGCCCATTTCAGATTTAGTTAGAAATTGATCTCCTTGATGGAGAATTCCATGGACATTATCCAACTCTATTCTAGGAACCAAAGGTCTGAATGACCTAGCTAACCTTTCCTATCTTATGTTAAAGTGCCTGCTTGTGCAGAACCCCTCTAGCTAACTGCTTATCTTAGCCTCTGTTAAACTGCTTGCTTCGAACTGCTTACTTAGGCAAAGCTCCCCTGAAGCTGCTGAGGGAGATGCCAGGACATGGTTTCTGACTTTAAAAACCTTCTTTATGGGTACTAGGGCCACACCTAATTCCCCTAACACTTTGAAAGTAGACCCAGGTAGCTGTAAGAAAGACTTTCAATTGGCTATAAACAGTGCCTGAGTGGTCTTTTCTAGTGAGCTAATCATAATAACACTCCCCAGAACTTTTCCACCTCCTCATCTACCTAATTCCATGCTCTTTCTCTCTCTCTTTAGAAATGAAACAGGCAAACAAAAACAAAAGCAGAATCGAAAAAAACAACAAAATACACCCACAACAATAACACACAAATGCAAAACACATGATCTGAAAACAAAAATGTGAAAGCAAAAGATTAGTATGACCCCCAAAAAAATAATTAATTAAAAACAAAAAACAAAAAAACAAACAAAGCTATATGAGAATAATATTGATTCCTTTTCTGTTGCTTATCTACTGCTTTGGGATGGGACATACCTTTAAGTGTGGTTAATATACTCAATTAGACTTCATTGGAAAAAACATTTCTTTCCTTTGTAAATGAGTGTCAACTGCAAATTACTTCTTGGTTAAGAGTGGGAGGTCATGTCCATTTCCCCCTCTCTGTGCTGGGATCTAGTCTGGCTTGAACCAGGGCAGGCCCTGTCTAGTTCACCGAAGTCTTAAATTTTATAGAATTATACCATCTAAATAGGAATTTAGTCTAATTAGGGGCTCATCTCTGTTAAATTGGGGCTCACCATGCTGTGATATAGATGTTAATTATTGCATGAACATGATTAAAGTAACATGTACCTTTAAAGTAGAAAAATGCACAGTGAATTTCCTTGTCATTTTATAGAAGCCTTCCTGTTCTGCTCAGCCTGTGTTCTGGAGAAAGGTGGCCACTTTGCAAACAATGATTATCCAATTTCTTCAGCAAGTACAGTGTGATGGTGGATCTTTATAGGTCAGATTATCGCTTCCAAGCATGGGCTATTTATAGCGCTCTACTTTCCCAGAGAAATGCTGACATTGCTGTACTATCTTTAACTTTTGAGCTCAGATAACTGATTGGGCTGATAACATTAGTTCTAGCTTTTATGTTTATCCTTTTTCTTTCTCAGTCAGTTTGTGTGAATCATTCTACCTGCCTTCTTGCACAAATGTCATGTCTATAAATTTAAGGAAATGTGTGTTTCCTATTTCTTTGACCCACTCTGACACCTATACTTTATCTGGACAGATAAAATAAAAACAAATTTTGTTAGACTATTTCTCAACAAATCTGATAAAAATGTGCACTCTAATTGTTTGTAAGGATTATTTTCAGCTAGAGTATTTGAAAAAGAAAATAGTCTATGGGTACATATGTTCAAATTCAAAGACCCAAACAATGACCATAATAAAATTGCTAGAACAAATTCTTCAATAATGATAGGAGCCTGTTCAACTCCAAAAGGAACTCTGCTACTGAGTCAAGCTGCAGTATGTTGGTTCAATACATTGAGAGTAAGCTACTGTAGACTGACTAATTTTCCAACAGAACAATATTATAATTAACTGAAACAAAATGTAACAATGAGACCGCTATACTTCTCTGGACTTGAGTAAGTTTTTAGAAGTTTTCACACTTATCCTAGGAAGCATAAGTCAAATTCTGCCATATTGGAGGAAATAAGACACTTTTCAGAGTAAATGCAGACCATTGTGCAAAATTGCAAATAATGATGTAGGTACAAAGGAGACAGAACTCACAGTGAAAAATGTAATAACAATGAAGGTAGTCATACCCAATAGGTTCATCAGCAAACTTAAAGCAACCTCAGTTGTGATAGGGACAGATCAGGGAAAACATATATTTAAATGGGCAAGATTCAATGTCAACATACAAAAAGACATGATAAGACAATGACATTCAAAACCCTTTTTTCTATATAGCCATTGTATTTGAAAACTAATTTCATTATAACATAAAAAATGAGCATTCTTTGGTTGAATTTCAATTTCCATCAATAGATGTTCATATTTATGATATTTATATTACATTTATATGAATAAATGCTTCAAACACATTCTTAAAATCATGATAGCTTGTAGAACTCCAGTGATTTCTAAGTGACACATAATTCAATTCAACTGTCTTAATCAAGTGTTTTTAAAAGTGTAAATCATAACTACTGACAGTATAATTACAGTTACTAACACTACAATAATATCACAGCTAATTAACATTATAAGATATTTATGTCTCTTCCTTATGAATACTGGTTTGCTACACAAAAATACACCAAAAAGCCAAATTCTGCCACTACTATGTGATAAGTTTGTGTGAGGTAATATTTATATTTATTTAGATGTTTAATAATGAACTGGTATTCTTTCAGTATTTAGTATTCATTCATTTGGTTTGTGTTTGTGTGTGTTACACTTGTTTTGTGAGGATCTATATTTGTTTCCAGAAATGTATGCAGATGCACATATACAATGCCTATACATGACAGAGATCCTCATTATATGTCCTCTTTGATGACTCTCCTCTTTATTTATTTATTTATTTATTTTGGACACAGTCGCCATTGAATTTGATGGTTACCGATTGGTTTGACTGGCTCCTGCCTCAGAGCCAGGGTAACAGGGGTGCAATGCTAGGCCCTAATTCTTTTTATAGGGGCACTATGAATCTAAACTTTACTAACCTACTTATTTCTACAACCCTTGTTTCAGTATTTAATGTGCAATATCTAACAATAAAAATTGGGTTGGGGATTTAGCTTAGTGGTAGAGTGCTTGCCTAGCCAAGCTCAAGGCCCTGGGTTCGGTCCTCAGCTCTGGAAAAAAATAAATAAAAATTAGCTTTCACTATATTTTTGCCATTCATATAAATTAATGCTTTGTCTAGAGAATGCTGGCTTGTATATGGGAAATGCAGTTTAGAATTCAAAACTAAAGAAAAGTTTATGTTCTCTAGATTGAAAATATTCTCCAGAAAAAAAAAAAAAAAACCAAATAGGTTTCTGACAACATGAACCTGGAAAGGTTTAGCTTTAAAACAGAGGGATTTTTTAAACTTCCTTACACAATAAGAAATAGAAAGTTAGAATCTAGCATTATTATTATAGCATTTTACAGTCCTTAAAATCAAGACTTTCTTTTCAAGACCAAGGTCTGGCATGAATACATGGAAGAAGTTCCCTTGTGGAACTGTAAAATATTGAAAGTATACGAATTCAGGAATGACTAAGCAAAGTAAAACAGAAAGGTCATCGGATCAAAAACCAAATTATTTTGGATAAGCACTGGCCAGAGAGCACAGTGGCTGAATACCATGGAACACAGCCATCACTGAGTCCACACCAGTAGATCAGTTCATTTATATACTAAAATTGTTTATTAGAAAACTGACCACATCTAAATGGTGTGAGTGGATATGTGTAAGAAGATAACAAATCTAGAACTTGGTAGTGGTATTGTGGCCACCGAAAATACATATGTATAAAAATATTGTTAGCCTATGGTCACTTTTGCTCAAATGGTACACAAAAATTTCAAGAAGTTCTCTGCACTACATTTATCAGTAGGTCTACAAACATTCTATAGAAATAATGAGCACCAAACCAAGGGCCTCATATGTGTGTGTGTGTGTATGTGTGTATGTGTGTGTGTGTGTGTTTCAATAATATATCTTATAGGTGAAAATGTAAAATAAGATTCACTGCTGTGGCATTTTGTTAATGATGACTATTTTAATAACAAAGGGTATGCATGGACATATTGTTCTTTATGTGTTTATGTTAACATAACAGGCAATCAAAAGATGAAAGAGCCTTCACAAAGAACCACTCTCCAAATAACTAGTTTTAGAACTTTGAAAATAAATGATGTATTAGCTTAATAAAATCTTACTTGTCAATTTATCTATCTCTATGGTATATAAATTTGATTTCTTTTCCATTTTGTCATGAAAAAACACTGGCAGTTTCCAATGTTTATGTGTCCTAATGCTTACAATTAAATTGCCTTCCTTCTACTGCCCAGAACTTTGTGACTGGACTGAAAATTATGTTCAAAGGATCTGGTTCATTCGACAGGCTTCATCATCATCAGAAGTGTCTTAGTTAGGGTTTCAGTTGCTATGAAGAGACACCATGACCATGGCAACTCTTAGAGAAAAAACAAAAAACAAAAACAGAACATTTAGTTTGGGCTGGCTTGCAATTTCAGAGATTTAGTCCATTATCATCATAGCAGGACATAGCATCATGGAGGCACACATGATGCTGGAGAAGGAGCTCAGATTTCCCCACCTTGATCCTCAGGCAAACAGAAGGAAACTGCGACACTGGGCATAGCCTTAAAGTCCACCCCCACAGTGACATACTTTCTCCAACAAGATCACACCTCCGAATAGTGTCACTCCCTATGGGGGCTATTTTCTTTAAACACACACACACACACACACACACACAGTTAATCAGAAACAACTAGCAATTCAAGACATTCTCAAATATTTTCTAGTAAACATTAATTTACCACAAAAATCAGATAACCAAAATGTTTGTAAGGAAACACATAAAAATGTAAATATTCTAACATTATGGTAAAAATAACGTGTGTTCATTGTTATAATTACAACACTATATATGTGTGGAGAGAGGGGTTGTCTCCATAGCTATAATCTTATTTGTGTTTATCATATATCAAACACTTATGCATGATTTCTATCTTTCCTACTCCATGCACTTCCTGTGTGTTAGAAAATAAACAGTGACTACTACCTTTCTTTTGTCTTGAATATTTGAAAAGGCTTATGTACTGAAGTCTGACTATCCCCCAGTTGTTAACTATATAGGAGCAGAACTTGGAAGACAATATGAATTTTCCAATGTGAAAGAAGCATATGGCATTTTCATTGTCATTTTAGAAGTTAAAATTTAAGTAAGAAACTATAAGAATTTTAAAATTTCTAGAATGTACAGAGCTGTGTGGGAGGCAAGATGTCTGAAAAACTTTCATAAACTTGTGATGTTGCATTTATTCTGGATGAATATTCACCTTTATTGTGAAAATGTCAGATGCATTTTATCAAGACAGTAACTTTTCAAGAAACTATAATTTTATGCAAATCAATGCCCTTAATAATTTGAACTAACATTTAAATTTATATGTTTACCCATACATTTAAAGAATTTCGGTGAAAATTCCATTGTAAGTTTGTATTTATTTTAAATAGTTATATGAATATTCATGGGACACATATTATTATAAATGACATGTACACAGGCTGTTTCACATTGATGCTTTCTAATTAATAGTTACTTGCTGCTCTAATTATCACAATTGATATTGGTGTTTTTCACAGCAAGACATTTTCGTTTCTATCTTATATCATTTGTGAAACACTATAGTTGTAACTTAAAAGATAGTTTACAAAGTAATTGTATCTTCAGTAAAAGTTTCTATAATTTTGAAAGTAGACACACATTGTCAATAATTTTTTAATTTAATTTTCTGAAGATTTTACATCATAAAAAGGAATAGAAGAGTAATAAATACATTTTATGTGGCTTTGAGTCATGAGGGAAATAAATAAAATTATGTGTGAATATGATGCAACTCTTGATGATGTGGTCTAGTTGTAATGGAACACTTTAAGATATCATCCAATGCCATCTATGCATTCTTAAAGATATGTCCAAAAGAAACATTTTTCCTTAGGATGTAAACAGCATTTTTGCTTAATAAGACCCAAATTATTCAAAGTTCCCTATGTCTTATTTTTAGTTACACACACACACACACACACACACACACACACACACACACACTGTGATACCCTCTCAGCAGGTAGCTATCAAGAGACGATATTTGTCACATATTAGATTAAATGAGTGACACACAGGAACTTATTTCTTCTGTGGGAGAATTGTTACTTACAATGAAAACACAGCAAAACAAAACCAAACCAAAGCCTTCCTTCTGCACTCCATATCCCAGCATCCAACTCTGCTGCTTTACCAGAGGCTGGGCTACTCTGAGGGACCTCAGGTTGAACATCACCATCACCCATTAACATTCCTTAAAGCCCACCCAACAAATGCACCCTCTCTCTTAGGCTCCATATCCTGGCCCACAATTCAGGCTTCTGTACTTGAGGGTAGGCTTATTCTATGAACCCAAGGTTAGGCATTGCCCACAGCCAGCTAACACTCCTGAAAGATGGCCCAATATCCCCCAACTGCACACTCTCCCCTGAGCCTCATATCCTAGTCCACAACCTTAGCAGAAAACTTCCACTGTACTGGAAGTCATGTTATTCTAGGAATCCCAGGGACCAAGCAGGGACCCAGAACCTCAGAGGCTACACAGTATACTTGAAATACAAAGGAGTATTGTCACCCAAAACCTCAGATGTCTTGTTGGCCCTAAAAATCCAACTGGAGACAATCTACTGACATGAAGACTCACTGGCAACTTTGGCCAGAAAAGAAGAGAGGAAACAGAAACCAAGGAACAAATCACACATTATACAATGACAAACTCAGGAGCTAACACTTAGACCTATAATTGTCCCAAACTCAGATGCCTAAATGCCAGTGGAAGTACACAACCAACATCACCCCCAGAGCCCAGCAATCCTACTACAGCAAGACTTAAATATTCCAACACAGCTGAAGCACAAGAACAGAACATTGAAGGCAACTTTATGAAGATTATAGAGGTCTTTCAAGAGGAAATCTAAAAACATCCCTTTAAAGAAATGGAGGAATAGACAAACAAAAACTGGGGGAAATCAATGAATCCCTTAGAGAATGCCAAGAAAGCCAAGAAAAAACAAACAAGTGAAGGAAACTTCAAGACCAGGAAATCAAAATTGAAATGATAGAAAAAACATAAATGGAAGGAGTTCTGGAAATGGAAATTTAATAGCCCTCCTATTTACTAATGATAAATGGGCTGAGAAAAAAATTAGTGAAAAAACACCCTTTACAATTCCAGAAATAATATAAAATTACTTGGTTTAATGCTAATCAAGCAAGTGAAAGACATGAATGGCAAGAAATTCAAGTCTTTAAAGAAAGAAATTGAAGAAGATACCAGAAGATGAAAAGTTCTCCCATGCTCCTAAATCAGCAGGACTAACATAGTCAAAATGGCCATCTTACCAAAAGCAATCTACAGAATCAAATCAATTCCCATCAAAATTCCAACACAATTCTTCACAGAACTTGAAAAACAAGACTAAACTTCATATGGAAAAACAAAAAAACCTATGATAGCTAAGAAAATCCTGTAAAATAAAATAACATCCCCAATTTCAAGCTGTACAATAGAGTAATAGTAATAAAAACTGTATTAAAACAGACAGTTTGATTAATGAAACTGAACCAAAGACCCAAACATAATTTCACATATCTATAGACACCTGGTTTTGATAAATAAGTCAGAAATATAAAATGGAAACAAAGAGAGGGCTGGAGAGATGGCTCAGAGGTTAAGATCCCTGGTTGATCTTCCAGAGGACCTGAGTTCAATTCTCAGCAACCACATGGTGGCTCACAACCATCTATAATATGATCTGTTGCCCTATTCTGGCCTGCAGGCAGAACACTGTGTACATAATAAAGAAATATATCTTTTAAAAAAAGTGGAAACAAAGAACGCATCTTCAACACATGGTGTTGATCTAGCTAGGTGGGGGTATGTAAAAGAATGTGAATAGATCCATATCTATCACCTTGCACAAGGCCAAGTGGATCAAGGACCTCAACATAAATCTGGATCCACTGAACCTGATGAAGAGAAAGTGAGCAGTAGCCTTGAATGCATCGTCACAGGAAACTACTTCCTGAACAGTAGCACAGACACTGAGATCAATACTTAATAAATGGGACCTCAACCAAAAAGCTTCTGTAAGGCAAAGGACACTGTCAATGGGGAAAACAGCCACCTACAGAATGAGAAAATATCTTCCCAAACCCCACATCTCACAGAGGCCCACTTTCCAAAATACGTAAAGTACTCAAGAAACTAGACATCAATAAACCAAGTAAGCCAATTAAAAGTGGGGTACAGATCTAAACAGTAAACTCAAAAAAATAAAAAATAAAAAACTCAAATGACTGAGAAGCACTAGAAACATTCAACATTTTTACCATCAGGGAAATGAAAATCAAAATGACTCTGAAATTCCATTTTACCATTTAACTAGGATCAAAAACACAAATGACAGCTTATACTGGAAAGGATATGTAGTGAAGGCAAAACTACTCTATTGCTGGTAGGTGTGCAAATTTATATACTCACTTTGAAAATCTATGATGGTTTCTAAGAAAATTAGGAATTGATCTAGCTCAAGACCCAGCTATACCACTTCTGGGCATATACCCAAAGCATGCACTACTATTCCACAAGGACACTTACTCAATTATGTTTATAGCAGCTTCATTCAGAATAGCCAGAAACTGGAATAACCTAGATTTTCCTCATCCAAATAATGGATAAAGAAAATGCAGTACATTTACACAATTAAGTATTACTTAGCTAGTAAAAACAAGGACACCAAGAACTATGCCAGAAAATGAATAGAACTAAACAAGATCATCCTGAGTGAGGTAACCCAGACCCAGAAAGACAAGCATGGTATGTACCCACTTATATGTAACCATGATACAATCTACAGATCCAAAGAAGCTAAACAACAGGAAGACTCCTGTGTGTGTGTGTGTGTGTGTGTGTGTGTGTGTGTGTGTGTGTGTAGTCACATGAATTGCACCACGAAGAAGAAATAGAATAAACATCATAGGTGGATGGGGGATGGATCTTGATTGGAAGGTGGTCATGGGAATAGGAGGGACCATGTCGAGGGAGGATGGAAGGAGAGTGTACTGGGAAAGACAACTGAAATCTTAAAAAAGCTTGAAACCTAGTGTAGTAAAAACTCCCAGGAATCTCTGAGAGTGGTCCTAGATAAGACTATTAGCAAGGGGGCATACAGAGCCTGAATGAGCCATCCAATGTAACCGGGCAAGATTTCCAGTGGAGGGAATGGGACCCCAACCTGGTCACATAACCTTTGACTTACAGTTTACTCTTTCCACAAGATATGCTGGGGTAAGTGTGTCACAGAAAGTATGAGAGTTGTCAATTAATGACTAGTCCAGCTTGAGACCCATTCCATGAGAATGAACTTACCCCTGAAATTGCCTGGAGGGTCAGGACCTACAAGCTTGACAGCCCAGAGACCTAGGATAAAACCAAATATGATAGGAAAAAAGTCAATGAAATAATTCATAATGGTATTCTGCTATATGTATAGATCATTGCCTAGCCCAATTGTCATCAGAGATGCTTCACCCAGAAACTGTTGGAAACAGATACAGATGCCCACAGTCAAATATTTTGCAGATTTTGTGTAAGATAAAGAGAGAGGATTATGGGAGCCAGAGGGGCAAGAACACCACTGGAAAAACCATAGAATCAATTCACTTAGATTTATAGGGGCTCACAGAGATTGAACGGCCAACCAGAAAACTTGCACATGACTGACCTAGGACATCTGCACATATGTTACAGTTAAGTAGCTTGGTCTTCTTGTGGAACTTTAAAGAGTGGGAACAAGAGCTGTCCCTGAGTCTGTTGCTTGTTTTTGGGACCTCTTCCTTTTATTAAATTGTGTATTCTGTTCTAAATAGGAGAGGAGGTGCCTAGTCTTAATGCAACTTAATATACCATGACTGGCTGATATATATGGAGGCCTGCCCTTTTCTGAAGAAAAAAGAGGAGCAGTGGGTGGGGGTTGGAGAGAGGGGAGGTTGTGAGGAGGGTCTAAGAGGAATGGAGGGTAGAAGGGGAAAGTGTGATCATGCTGGGAAAAACAAAACAAACAAACAGAAACAACAACAACAAAAAACAATAGTTAATTTTATCTTTATATTACCTGCTTCTTGCAGACTTTTTTTCAATTAAGAAAAAAATTTTCATTCATTTTACACACCAATCAAAGATCCCCCTCTTCCTTCCTCCTAATCCCCAGCCTCCCTCACCCAACCCAGTCCTCAATCCTCCCACAGGAATGCAAGGCAGGGATGCACATCCAATAGAGATAAATCCAAGCCCTTTCCCTTGCCTCAAGGCTGCATGAAGTATCACATCACAGGTAGTGGTCTCTAAGAAACCCACTCATGCACCAGGGATGGATTCTGATCCTAATGCTAGGGACATTCCAAGCAGATCAAGCTACATAATGGTCTCCCCATGCCGAGGGCCTACTACAGTCCCATGGAGGTTCCACAAACATTGATCCAACTTTCATGAGTTCCCACTAGTTTGGTTTGGTCTTCTTTGCAGGTTTCTGCATCATGATCCCCATGCACTTGCTCATAGAATCCCTCTTCTCTCGCTTTGACTGGACTCCCAGAGCTCTGCCTGGTGTTTGACTGTGAGTCTCTGCATCTGCTTCCATCAGTCATTGGAGAAAAGCTCTATGATGACAGTTAGGTATTCACAAGTCTAATAACTGGCTTAAGCAGGTTCAGTCCAGGCACTCTCTCCACTATTTCTAGTATTCCAAGCTGGGGTCATACTTGGGGATTCATGGCAACTTCCCTAGCACCAAGTTTCTCTCTATCCCCAATATATCTCCATCTATCATGGTATCTCTTTGATTGCTTTCCTATTCCATCCCTGTTCTAGCATGACCATCCATTTTTTAATGTCCTCATCCCCCATCCCTTACCCTCCATTGCCTATCCCTCATCCCCAGTTTACTCATGGGGAACTCATCTATATCCCCTTCCCAGGGAAATCCATGAGGCCCTCTTTGGGTCTTCCTTGTTAGCTAGCTTTTCTGAAGTTCTAGGTTGTAGTCTGGTTATTCTTTGCTTTATATCTAGTATCCACTTATGAGGGGGTACATACCACGTTTGTCCTTCTGAGTCTGGGTTATCTCACTCAGGATGATATTTTGTTGATCCAGCCATTTGCCAGCAAGTTTTATGATGTCATTGTTTTTCTCTGCTGAGTAGTATTCCATTTTGTATATGTACCATATTTTCGTAATCTAATCTTCAATTGAGGGGCATCTAGGTTGTTTCCAGTTACTGGTTATTATGAATAATGCTGTTATGAACATCGTTTTGTATGTGTCCCTGCGCTATAATTGAGAATTCCTTGGGTATATGCCCAAGATTGGTTTAGCTGGGTCTTGAGGAAGATTGATTCACAATTTTCTGGGAAACCATCATATTTATTTCCAAAGTGGTTGTACAAGTTTGCACTCCCACCAACAGTGGGGGAGTCTTCCTCTTGCTCCATATCCTCTCCAACATATATTGTCCTCAATGTTTTTTATCTTAGCCATTCTGATAGGTGTAAGATGGTATCTAAGAGTCATTTTGATTTGTATTTCCCTGAGGACTAAGGATGTTGAGCAATTCCTCAAATGTCCTTCAGCCATTTGAGTTTCTTCTATTGAATTGAGAATTCTCTATTTAGCTCTATAGCCCGTTTTTAAATTGGATTGCTTGGTATTTTGCTGTCTACTTTCCTTTGGAGAGTTTGGAAATCAGCCCTCTGTCAAATGTGAGGTTGTTTACAATGTTTTCCCATTCTGTAGGCTGTTGTTTTGTCTTATTTACTGTGTCCTTTGCCTTACAGAAGATTCTTAATTTCAGTAGGTCCCATTTATTAATTGTTTCTCTCAGTGTCTTTGCTACTGGTGTTATATTTAGGAAGTGGTCTCCTGTGCCAATGTCTTCAAGACTACTTCTTACTTTCTACCTGAGATGGTTGCAGTAAGTCACAGCTAATTGGGGATATCACAGTTTCATAAAATAACATAACCAACCAGCTGTGCTTGACACACTTGCAGTACCAACACTTTAAATGCAGGAGTAGGAGCATCCACAGTTCAAGATCATCTTTTAATTTTCATGGAGTTCCAGGACTTTCTTGGATTCATAAGACTATCTCTAGAAACAAAGGTCATATGAAAATGACTGAAAAGATGCATATTTAAAATACACACTACAGTGCTTATGAGGAAAGCTGGAGAAGAATACTTCAGTTTGAAACTGTATGGAATGTATCTCAGAATTAGTAGAACAAGAAAAAGTACCTTTCTGTAGACCTGAACACTTCAACATATCTGCATTACTTGTTCTATGACATTTCCTGATAGTAAGCTGGATGCATATCTGAGAAAGGAGCTTTAGTCAATGGAAAAGAAATATGGAAGGAATGTAAGAGTATACTCAAATTTAGTTTCAGTACTGTCTGTATTATATATACTGACAATAACTTAAATGTAAATCACTTAAAAGTAAATAGTGATATTTTAAAAATTAAATAATTGCTTTAAATACCATTAATGTGTAGTAAATATCATCATAATAAATTTATTTATGATGATATATTATTATTTGCCAAAACAGTGCAAACCGATGAAGAAAACAAAAATAAACTAGATTAGAGAGATCCTACTGGCATATAGAGACTCTATTAGAAGAGTTCAAAGAAAGGCCCCTCATGTTATGAGACAGTGGCTGGGCAGTGAAAAACAAAAACAAAAACAAGTGCTGAAATGACTGATTCATTTCTCTATTTCACTTGAGGATCAAAGTGAAAAGAGGAAAAGTTCCATGGCAATTTCTGGAGGCCAGTAGGATTCCACATAGACTTCCTTGCACTATCTAAGCAACTATATACCTTAAAGCTACAATGTAGTTGGAGTTTTTCTGTATGGCCCAGTCAGGACAAATCTCTCTCACCCTGGTGTCAGAAGTGGGATAGATAGGATATCTTCTTTAATATTGTAACTATAATTCTGGCTTGATAATTGTTTTGTTATATGTAATTGTACTATGTAAAAGTTAAAACCTTCCTTAAAAAAAAGGAAAAGGGGAAGTGCTGTGGATATTGCTCTGTGTAAATAAAGTTCTGATTGGCCAGTGGCCAGGCAGGAAGTATAGGGGGGACAAGAGAGAAGAGAATTCTGGGAAGTAGAAGGCTGGAGAGAGACACCTCCAGCCGCCGCCATGAAAAGCAACATGTAAAGATACTGGTAAGCCACAAGCCATGTGGCAAAGTATAGACTAACAGAAATGGGTTAATTTAAGATAGAAGAAACAGATAACAAGCAGCCTGCCACGGCCACACAATTTGTAAACAATATAAGTTTTTGTGTGCTTTCTTGGTTGGGTCTGAGTGACTGTGGGGCTGGCAGGAAAACTCTAACTACACTACAAAAGGAACAACTCTCCAATTTGTAGCTGGAGATACCATAGCACATACACTGCAGCTGTAAAGAAATAACAGAAATAACAAACCAAACAAAAAATAATGTATCCACCCTGGGAAGATAATCAGAAAACATAAGCTATGGCTATTTTTCAACCCTGCTCAACAGAATGTAGGAAGATGTTTGACATTATCACAGATTATGATATTGTAGAATGTTCTAAATCATTCACCTCCCATGATAGTCTTTAAATCTTCAAGGAAACCATTGTGATGGAAGAGACTTAGGAGGGAATGAGAGAGAGAGAGAGAGAGAGAGAGAGAGAGAGAGAGAGAGAGAGAGAGAGAGAGAATCCATAACAGTGAAGAGAGTTAGGTGAGAGAGAATGATTTTCAGTGAAGCCAGCAAAAATCAAAGTATTACAGAAGGAATGGGAAGTTTCTGATGGGCATCACAATCACAAAATTTTAAATTTTAACTTGTGATAGATTAACAATGAGCAACAAACAATTGAACTCCTGAACAGATGAATGCAAACTTTCATTCTGTTGTCCTGGGAGAGAAGACAGGTGTATTTGTCTAAACACTAAAGAAAAAAAAATAAGGTCCCTGATAACTGTGTTTCAATACATTATGTCTAAATCCACAAACAATAAGAAAGCTTGTTAGAGTAAAGATAATATAAACTCATAACAGATGACTCCATAACAGATGACTCCATTAAAATAACAAGACTCAGAAGAGGTACAAATACTGGCACTACCAGATAAGAAATTCAAAGTAACTAGTAATTAAAGATAATCTTGCAGGTCATTATTGTTGTAACATTATTTCAGTCTCAGGTCTGAAATTTAGGATTTCTAATGAATTTCCTTACTTTTTTGGTATTTATTGCTATAAAAATTATTTTTTATAAATAATACAAAATACAGAGTGGCAGTAACCTTCATAATTAGCTTACAGGGAAATATTTTGTAATGTAACACAGTAAAGAATAGATGTACCTTTTTCTATAAAGTGCCTCCATACCCATTTATGAAGTTTCGGTTACTACATGAGGGAAACATCCCATGTTTTTTTTTTTTTTTTTTAATTTTTTATTTTTTTCCAGCTGGTCTTTAAGATATCTGAAAAGCACTGCTTTAGATAAAAGATCATTATTATTACCACAGAAAAATGCTTTGTGTCTGCCATGTGCCTGTTATGAATCAGAGGAGAATACTTCTATGAAATGTCAATCAAAAGTCTATAATAACAGTCTAATCAGGGGGAAAATGTCAGAAAATCTTATCTCCAAGGTCGTTCAACAAAACACATGTTCTTAAGATTTCAAGTACTGCAAGTTCACAGGAATTAAGAAAGGGCTTTAGAGCACATACAGACCAGACTAGAATGGGGAGGTGGGGTGGGCATGAAACCTAGATGAATGTGGAATCTAGGTTTTAATCTTTGGGATGAGAAAACCCAGTTGTCTTAGGGTTTCTATTGCTCTGAAGAGACAACCATGACCACCAAGCAACTCTTACAAAATAAAAACATTTAATTGGTGAGGCTTGCTTACAGTTCAAAGTTTCAGTCCACTAGCATCATGGTGAGACATGGTGGCATGAAGGAAAACCTGATGCTGGAGAGGTGGCTGAAAGTCCTATATCTTGCAGGAAACAGGAAGTAGACTCAGTGCCACATTGAGGAAAATTTGAGCAAAAGAATCCTCAAATCTGTCTGCACAGTGACATACTTCATCCAGCAAGGCCACACCAACTTCAACATTGCCACGTCTTTTTTTTTTTTTTTTTTTAATTTAAGAAAAATTTTATTCATTTCACAAACCAACAACAAATCTCCCTCTCAATTCTTCTCCCACTCCCTCTCAGCCTTCCCTTCAATCCACCTCCATCCCCTCCTCTATTGTGTTTATTCATTCCACCAATAGCTTTGGAGTACCAGCGTTAGGGCATGGCTTCTTGCAGGATTCATGAATGCTTAAAATCTGAGGAGGGGGTGAGTGGTGGCTCTCTTGAAGTGATCAGAGACTGGATGGCTGGATCCAATGGCTCTTGGGAAGAATGGAGGCCAACAGTGTCTCTTTACTTGGCTCTGTATCCATGACTGTATTTTTTCCCATTACCCATCTTGATAAATCCTTGATACGTCTTAATCAGACTTTCTTGTGGGTTTCGAATAACATGTGACACCCAACCTGAGGCAGACCCCAAATGCCAACATGGCTTCCACCCACATCTTCTGAGGCTGCTGCCACACTTCCCACAACCCCTCTCCCAGACCACCCTCAGATCCTCAGGTCTCCTAGAAACAGGATCCCTGGTGTCTCTTGAAATTCCCACCCTTCCTGCTTTCTACCAGAGCCTGCTAGTCACAGCTCCCTGGCCCACAGCTCCTCTGATTAAGATAATTTTGTATATTATTACAAATTTGTGGTCATTACCTGCCTACAGATTATTTATTTTTATAATGTGAAGCTTTAGTCTTTAAGATATATAGATTCATAAGAATTACAGGCTAATTCCTAACCCCATGATGTTTCACTGTATCACAGTATATCTTTCATTGTTCTCCCACTCTGTCCTTGTTCCAACTGGACCATTCTGTTCCCTTATGTTCTCATACACCATCCCCTACTCTCCATTGCCCACCCCTCATCCACAATTTACTCATGGAGATCTCATCTATTTCTCCTTCCCAGGATAATCCATGTGTCCCTCTTAGGGTCCTACTTGTTAGTTAGCTTCTCCGGAGCAGTGGGTTGTAGTCTGATTATGCTTTGCTTTACATCTAGTATCCACTTATGAGTGAACACATACTATGCTTGTCCTTCTGAGTCTGGGTTACCTCACTCAGGGTATTTCCTAGTTCCATCCACTCATCTGCAACTTTCCTGTTTTCATTGTTTTTTACTGCTGAGTAGTACTCAATAGGGGGAAGTTGCCAGGAAACTACAAGGATGACCCAAGCTTAGAATACTAGCAATAGTGAAGAGGGTGCCTGAACTAGCTTACCTCAGTAATCAGATAAGTGAATATCTCAATTTTCATCATAGAGCCTTTCTCCAATAACTGATGGTAGCAGATGCAGAGCTCCAGGAGTATAGCTGAAGAGAGGGAAAAGGGATTCTATGAGCAAGGGGCATCAAGACCATGATGGGGAAATCTACATAGACAACTGAAACAAGCTAGTGGGAACACATGAACTTTAGAGCAACAGCTGTGGATCTTTCATGGGACTGAAATAGGCCCTCTGCATAAGTGAGACAGTTGTATAGTTTGGTCTGCTTAAGGGGTCCCCTGTCAGTAGGATCAGGCTCCACCTTTGGTGCATGAACTGGCTTTTTGGAGCCCATTACCTATGGTGGGACACCTTTCACAGCCTTAAAGCAGGAGGGGGGCGTTGGACCTTCTTCTATTGAAAGTGTCAGGCTCTGCTGACTCCATGGGAGGCCTTACCTATTCAGAGAAGGGAATGGAAGGGTGATCTGGGGAGAAAAGATGAGGGGAATGGGGGGAGGGAAGAGAGGGGGGTCTGTGGTTGGCATGTAAAATGAATAAAACATTCTTAATAAAGAAAAAAAAAAGAGATTTACAGTCTAATAGCCACCCATGCTTGTCATAATTATAGTCAAGTTAATTAGATTTTCTGGACATATAGAAATATGTGGTAGATTGGTAGGTAAACTTCAAACCCTTCATAGACCTAGAGAATATGACATTTAAATGTTTTAATAAACTTAAAATTCTATTGACATGAGACATGATTGCTCTTGGCAGCACAAGTCTACTCACAAGAGGATATTGGGCATCAAAGACATTTCATATGGAATTTGTCTTCTTGGCACATATGGCGTATTGGGCATAGAACTGCCCTTGTCTTGGCTGCTGAAAGTAAGCATGCTGTCCTTCCTAGATGAGCAGGGCATAAGGAAAAGTGACTGCTGAAACTTGCCAAGACAGGATAGGAGAGTCTCTCGAAATTTCTGCTTTTGAAAATGATCTGTCACATATTCTAGACCAGCAGCCAAAAGTGGATGCCCCAACATTGAAGAGAAACATTGAATGACTCTCCAGGCAGCCAGCCTTCTGTGTCATTTCTTGTCTTTTTTGGAAGTTGCTTGCTTGCACTACCTGTCTACTCAGGTAATATTATTTTCCTTCTCAGGTTTTTAATGGGTTTGAAGACATGATGGTTATAGCTAGATTTCTCTGGTATCTTAGCTAAGAACATATCAGGTACTAGATTTAGATTCTTCAGTATAGAAGAGCTATTGGAGTAATCTCTATAATTTGCCATTGACCTATGGTCTAGACATTTAGTATATGTTCCTTGCCTGATGTTTCTTGTTGGTTGTAGTTCTATTTTTGTGTTATTACTGTTTCATTCTCCTGGTCAATAATCATTCTTCTTGTATATAGTTTTGTATTAAGTTTAGAGCCTTCTTATTTAGACAAAAAGAGGAAATTTTGTAGTTATTCATTCTGCCAATCACTTTGGGGTACCAGTCAAAGTCTTTGTATAAAAACTATTGAATGCCAGGTTGACTATTTTGAAATTTGTTTATAAATATCTATTCTGAGAGAACATGATCACAGACATTTTATAGCAGTTTTTATTTAATCAAAATTGATTTTTTTAAAATAATTTCATGCAACCCTACCACTTCCTAATCCAACTTCTTCTATACCATAATTTTCCTCTATAATTCATTATCTCTTTAAGTATTTTACACATATATTATAGTAATACTGATAGGTAGATGATAGAGAGATGATAGAAAGATAATAAATAGAGAAGAAGATGATATACATACATATAGATGCAAAGACAGATGATAGGAAATTTGGCTAGTTCATTTAGTTTTGTTCTTTAGGACTGATCTGTTATTGTGCACATCCCTAGAGAGCACCCATTGAGTACCATATGTTGGTGCTCATCCCTGGAGAAAATTGATTCTCCCTCTCGTAGAAGTCATTGATTGACTGTAGTTCATGTATAACTTGTTCCCTTTGTAATCTTCCCCACCCATGTTAATTTGCCTTTTGACATTATCATTGTGAAGATCTTGTTTGGGCATCTATACTGTTAATATTGTATTCCTGCAGCTTTCCTCTTGTGTCTAGAAGACACTATCTCATGCCAAGTACCCTGGTCCTCTGGATTTTACAATCTTCCTGCTCCCTCTTTTCAGTGTTCCTTGAGTCTTAGGTCTGTACTGAATCTGTGCCCTATGGTAGCACCCCACTGTCACCTGATCTGTAATTTTATCTTTGTGTATCTCTGTAAGAATCTTCATATGCTCCAAATGAATATTCTTTGATGAGAGGTAAGAAAAGCAGCATTCATGTGTTGAGTTTTCACACACACACACAGACACACACACACACACACACACACACACACACACACACACACACACACACACACACACACACACACACACACACACACACACACATATATATATATATACACACACACACACACACATACTTCCTAAGCAGAAGATAACATTATAAAGATTGTAATCATTTTAATTTCCAATTCCTAAGATCCAGAGAAGACTAGGAAATGAAGGCAGTTCTTGGACAGGGAGAAAGAAAAGTTACAGGAAAGCCTGATATTAGAGCTCTAGCTCTATAAAAATAAAGCTCATATGGTGACATATTTGTATCTTCTTTTTGTAATAGCTGAAGTTAGCTTCATTTTATTACCTTACTAAGGAGAAAGAAATTGTTTATATTTGGACTGTTTTGTAATACTGTGATAAAGCACTCAACAAATGTAATTTTGAAAGAGTGTTCATTTGGATTAGGATATTGGATCATAGTTCGTTGCAAACAGCCCAGACAGAACCTTGAAGGCAGGAACTGAGACAAAAGCAATGGAAGAAAACTGTGCTCTTTCTTCTCCCTCAGATATTCTCAGCCTCTTTTTTTTTTTTTTATACAAGTCATGAGCACACACACCCAGCTGTGGGCTGGATCATCCAATTTCAATCAATAATCAAGAAAATGCTCCCCCCAAACTTGCTTAGAGACAGTGTGATAGAGACATTTCTGTAAGTGTTGTTTCTCTTCCCAGAACACTGTAGCTTGTATCAAGATTAAAAAAAAAACTCAGGATATTATATTAATTTTTATATGGAGTATATAATTTTCATGTTTTGTGACTGACACACAACTCTAATTAAAACATAACTATGCTTAATAATTAAATAAAACTCCTAAAACCAAGCAAAAATTAATAATATATCTCAATAAAGCAGAGATGAGTACATTGTTATTGATTATGATAAATATGTGCAAGTTATAGAATCATTTTCTTAGTAACAATCTTATAATCTTCTTTTCTTTTCCTGTTGCATACATTGAAATAATTAATTGTACTCAAACCTGATTCTCTCTAATTATTGATTCAGGTTATAATAATCATTTTATCTTAAATGACTGACTTCTTTTTTATTATTATTAGATTATTATTATTTAGATTTTAATACAATTACATTATTAATCTTTTACTCTTTTCAACTCCAAGCCCTCCAATCCTACCACTTTGGAGGCAGAGGCCCTTTGGGCTCTATGACTCCAAGGCCAGCCTGATCTACATAATGAATTCTAGGCTAAGGAAGTCTACATAGTATGACTCTGTCTCAAAATAATAACAAATAAAAACATGTATAGCTTCTAATGGAGCTAAGGAAATATTTATGGTTAATGTTGACTTCATAAATAATTGAAAAATAGATAAATGAATGGATGAATAATGATCAATTGCAAACCAGACAAGTGCACTGAATAAAAGTACAACGTGTTTTGAGAGTCTTAATGAGTGGAATTGAACTTTAAAGGCACAAGTTCAATTACAATAAAAGAGCTGCTACAGAGAAAATTAATTTGGATATATTCAAGTATTTATACTTGTGTTCTACTCTTAAACCGTTTAAAAACAACAGCAGCATAAGTGAAATGCAATAGTAAACTTCAAAAAAGCAGTAAAGACCTATGTTAGCATCATGTTATTCTGACTGAAAATGGGGTTAAACCCTGGTTCTGGTCACTTTCATCTTTGATTGCTATTATATTTACTGATTAACAAAACACAGTCATATAAATAAAGCATCCTTAAATGTATTTGCCAAGATAATCCCCCTGTTGTTCAATATTGTAAAGCAGAGCTGTATTACATGCTTGCTAGTCCATTGCCATAGCACTTACAGGCAAAGTGAGCTGGAGCTTCACTCAAGGAGCCTCCTAACATCCTGCATGTTTTTTCTTTATACATTTCATAAAGATGTTCACAAAAAGAAAAACAAGTACCAGTTATACCAGTTACTGCACAATGAGAAACATTTCATTCTCAGAGTGCTAGTGCATGCAGTGGGAGTTTGGGGTTTCGGGAATATTCTTGGAGTAAATAGAGACATCTCCTTTAATATGTTATTAATTCTCTGGCTATCAGAGAAGCTCAAGTCAGTGCCATAAAGAGTATTATGGCAAATGTTATTTTCTATAACCCATTCCAGAGCAAGTTCTCAGGTAGTGACATTTCACAAATGCCTTTTGGAAAATAAATTAATGAAATATGTTTCCATTTACGGCTCTGAGAAGTAGCAGTGCTACTCTGCTGTTTAGGGTAGTGGCACTTAGATTTTCTGAAAATGGCTGTTTCAGAATAAACAGGACTAACAGCCTATAAACTTTATCTGTAGACCCCAGTGCTTATGTGTTTGTTTGTATTTTATGTATACTAATAACATAACCTTAAATGCATGCAATAATAAGCATGACACATTGAATTCAAATAGAGTTTTATTCATTTTGTTCATAATCTATAAAATCTTTCTAAAACAGAACAGCATTACCTTAACCTAACCAGATACTCTAATAACGCACATAAGACTATGTAATTCATAACTGAAAAGAGTTACTTTAGGTACACTTCATGATGCTGAGAAGTTGAAGAATGAAGGAAGGTTCAGTGGCTCTTGTCTTTTCTTCCATTGCACGCATCAGAGTTCACAGAGAACTAGATATTACTTCATATTTCCTCTCCTCCTCAAATGATAATATGCATCATTACACTTCAAAAACAGGGGAACACATTTGGCAGACTAAATAAAAAAATTATAAATAAGTGAATTATTTTCTACCCAAATGGAAGAGACTTAAGTATTCCATTTGCAGTTGACTTTTTTTAAACATATATTTCTTTATAAATCACCATAAGGCAGACTTCTAAACATATGTTTTTGTAGCAAAACAGATTACTGGAGAATTAATTTATAATATTTTCATCTTGGAAAAAGAAAAATAGTATTTTGGACAAATATTTGCTAATTTTGCCTAGTCATATTAAAATGAAAATACATTCCTTACGTTTTGCTGGTTAAAAAATGCACATCTGGACTTCTGTATTGTTTATTCAAGTTCACCTTCTGTAGTTCCTGTGAGATATCCCATAAAAATCTGCATTCTACATACTCTTTAAGTGTTTTAAATTTCTATATTGAAATTTGTAAAGATAAATAATCAGCATGTTGTTAAGATTTAACAAAAAAGGCATGTGTCTGAAGATTTATTTTGAGGTTCAGCCTCCTAATATTTGAAATCAATCTAATTTTATGAATTATCTCATAAGGGAGTTGTTATCTTATCACTATATGGTATTTTTAGTTGACTTTACACCTAAATGAAATATATGTGTGTGTGGATTATCATATTTAATCTAATTTGATCTCGGTCCATTCATGCTGTGACAAATGCCAAGGATGTACCCTTTCTCAAATGTAGAATCCTTGACTGTCCAATGAACATTTTTTTTAAAAAAAAGTCAAGTATAAAACAGGCTCCTAATGACTATTGTACCAATAGACTGATGTATCTTTAACCTCATCTGAGAAGCGTCAGATGCTGATTAACACAGAGGCCTATCACTGGCCTGGCCAGTATGTAAAATTTAAGGTACTTCAGGGTGCTCAGTCTTATATAAACGTACATAGTGTGCCCACTCCACCTAAGTCTCAAAAATCATGGTGAAAGAGGAAGCAGAAAGTGTAGAGGAGATCACAAGGAAACTGTCGTCTGGATACAGTGAGGAGGCTGCACACATGATCCCACAATGTGGATAGAATACACGGAGCCCGTGTAACTTCAAGGCAGATGTAGCATGAAAACTCACCCTGAGGCATAGAGCTATTGCCAATTTTAGATGATTTTTTAAAATAGTGTATCCTCTGGTAAGTCTACTATGCACCAGTGGAAGAACACACATATTCAAGAATAGTAGAGAAGCACAAACTGGCCTTGAAAGGAAATAAAGGATACAAAGTGGAATGGAATGACTGTGGGGTGGATGTGGCAAAAGTTAGGTTAGAGGGTTAAATATGAACAAACCACAGGACAAGGAAATTAACAATGAATTAAGTATTTTTTTTTTTTAATTTTCAGATATTTAAACTGGGCCATAAAAATTTAAGATACTTGAAACTGTGATTGATTGTGTCTTTGTGATAATATACACATTATTTCCAAGTGATGAACAATGGAATTATCAAAGTAACAAGGAATTTTGAAAGAAGAAGAAAATAGAAAAATAGAAAGATCAGAAAGCAAAAGGAGAGAGAGCATTTTACATTATGAGATTACTTTTCTTCACATGTGTTAAATCTTCAGATGTTGTTAACTTCAGGAAACCACAGGGCATGGAAAGCTATAGATGATGTTGAAAATGGAGTTGATTGAATAGAGTTAGTAAAGACTACAAATTAATCCAAGATATCAATTTTTCCAAACTATCACTATTAAAATAAAGTAGTCTAAAGAAAATTTTACCATGCTTTGGAAGACTTACTATTAAAAAAATAAAAGATTTCCTAAAATATTTTCTTCCAGAACTTTTTTTAAAAAACATATAAATATATTAACTTTAATTACCCACAATAAAACAAGACAAGTCATCCTTAAGGATTTGTAAGAATTAGGAGTTTCTGGGCTGGTGGGTAAAGCCACTTGCTGCCAACACTGATAAGCTGAATTCAAACCTTGAGATCCACATGGTAGAAGGAGAGAACTGAACTCCACAAGATCTCCTTCGGCCTCAACAAGGGTGCTACTGCACAATTGGATGTAGGCACATATGTGTAGATGTAACAAACATATTAAATACGAAACACAGAAGCAAAAACAGAGTTAAAAGCCTAAGAGGTCAGAGCAGCAGCTAAGAGCTGACACTAAAAACCCTTTCTTACTGCGCCCTTCCCCTCAGAAAGAGACCTACTTCCTGTGTATCTGTCTTTTTATTGACTTTCTGTTCTGCCTTCTCATTGATTATAAACCCAACCACATGACCTCCTTATCATTGCCTGTCTATACAGACCACTAGGTCTCTATGGTTGGTACTGAGATTAAAGGCATGTGTCTCCATGCTGGCTGTATCCTTGAATGCACAGAGATCTGCCTGTCATGTGATAGGGATTAAAGGTGTGCGAGATCCAGGAAAGGTGCAAAGCTACACAGAGAAACCTTGTCTCAAAAAACAAAACAAAAAACCAATGAATCATGAATTATCTTCCCAATTGATGTGGTATTCAATTAAATAGTGTGATAGGATATTACTCCCCCTATTTTTTAAAGCATATTTGATACTGATATCCATCTGTTGGTCACTCAGTCTTTTACCGTAGCTCTTAAGAAACTGGTTAAATTATGCTGCTGAAGTCATGTTGCACCTACATTAAACTTTTCTACAAAACTGATTGCCTATTATAATACCAGTTATTATTTAGAGTAATAATGTTGCAGGTCAAGAACCAAACTATGTTGAGTTATAATAGGTCCTTAAATAGCCATACATTGTATTGCCCACCTCAGTGTATCACATATATATTTTGACTATTAAGTAAACACTTTTGTAATGTAAGAACAGACTCCTGACTTCCACCAACACAAAAGCTCAGGATATCATCAGATAGCACCAGATTCCAAGAGCAGAGGTTTTTCCCTCATCTGTGGTTTCCACCAGTGTGTATTAAAAATGTGACTTATTTTACTAACTTCTTAATCATCTTACACTGAAAACTTCATGAAACTTATACCACTTTCAACACACTTAGGGACACTTGAATTTGTGTTTCTGGGATCCCTCAAGCCCTCAAGAAGAAAGAGGTGTTTTTGCTTTGTTAAACTGAAAATTCATCTTATAAATTTTACTGTATATTATACATTTATTTTTATTTTCTTTATTATGTGTAGTATTACATGTGCCTATGTCCATGTGTTTGTGGTAACTATGGAAGCCATAAAAATTCTGTAGGTAACAGGAACCTGGGGGTACAGGCAATAGTAAGCTGCCCAAATGGATGTTGGCAACTGAACTCAATTCTCCTGGAAGACTAGCAACTGCTTACTACACCTGAGCTGTATCTTCAGCCCCAAATTTAACATTTAAAAGTTTTTGAATTATTCATCTACATAGAAATTTTGACCATCAGAGATTTCAACACTGAAAATGGAATTTTGTCTAGCATTTAGTCTGTGTGTCAGAAAGTAGGTGTGGAGTGGAAGTATTGATTTTGTAGGTCACAGTTTATGCGGTAGGGTTGGGGTCCCAACCTCTGACCCATAATTTGCCCTGCCCAAAAGATATGCTAGGGTAAAGGTGACATAGAAATTATGGGAATGGCTAATAAAAGACTGGTCCAGCTTGAGATCCATACCATGAGAGGAAGTCCACCCCTTATATTGCTTGGGGGCCAGGACTCAGAGGCTGGGTAGTCCAAGACCTTGGATAGAACCTATAGTCATAGATGTTGGCCTAGCCCAACTGTCATCAAAGAGGCTTCATCTAGCAACTAGTAGAAACAGATGCAGAGACCCACAACCAAAAGTAGGAATTATGTGGAAAGGGAAGGAAAGATTATAGGATTGAGCAGAGTCAAGAACATAACAAGAAAACCACTGAATCAACTATCCTGGGCTCATAGGGGATCACAGAGACTGAACCACCAACCAGAGAGCTTGCATAGAACAGATCTAGTCCCTCTGCACATATATTATGGTCATGTAGATAAAACTTCTTGTGGGACTTCTAGCAGTGGAAGGAGGGGCTGTATCTGACTGTTTGCTGCCTTCGAGACCCTTTACTCTTACTGGGTTGCCTTGTCCAACCTTAAGAGAAGAATAGGTGCCTAGTCTTATTTCAACTTCATAATAAACAATTGATCTTGATCAGTGAAAATTATCCTTCTAACTTTTAATTGTAAATTTACACAATTGTCAATTTCAAGCATTTAAGGCACTTTTGACATTTCAAATTAAATTAAAATCATAATCATGCTGATGAACAAAAACAGTGTGTACATATATGTCTGTATTGGTGTGTCATATGTAAATATAATATATGTATAATCAATTACAAATATCTATGAGTTAATTATATGTATACATGCTTGTATATGTATGTATATATCTAATTTGGATTGTACATGTATATGTATGCATGATATTAGTAAATATGTTTTTATGTATATATATATATATATGAAAAAAAAGAAAAAGAAATTAAAGCCATTGGTTCTTGAAATTATATTGGTTTGAAGCTTGGCAATAGTGGCACATGCCTTTAGTCTCAACACTGGGGAGGCAAAGACAGGCAGATAGGTGTCAGTTCAAGGCCAGCAAGTTCTATACAGTGAGTTCCAGGACATCCAGGGCATAGAGAAATACTGTCTTGGAAAAATGTGCTTGGGGTACCTGCAATCTAATGTGAAGAAACAAAAGATAAACTCTGGGAACTTCAACTTGGATCTGAATGAAATCTTTTATGGAACCTGGTAGAATCGAAGTTGTGGACATAGTCCAAAAGAACTTGGTTTTAGAACTAAAAAGATGAATGAATATTAGGGCTTAAATACAGCATTCAGTTTGAATGCTCCTCCCTTCATAGGAAAGCAAAATATTATATTCTAAATATGTAATTAAATGGGGTAGGCCCATATACATTAAGAAGGCTAATCTACTTTACTTAGCCTAGAGACATAAGTAAAAACTATCCCCATAGAAGCAACTAGAACAATAGTTGACAAAAGTGTTTCTGCAGTACAGATTAAGTTCTTGATTAAAATCACAATTCAACTATTTTATTTAATTGTTATCTGTACTTATTTCTAAACCACGTGTACCCTCTAATTACATAGTAAACTATGAAAAGAATAATAGGTTCTATTTATATCTGATAAAATATGATGCTCTTGTATATCATAAAGTATAACAACCCTTCATAAAGAAGCAGATGTCATCCATGAATGATGTTCACCATTTTCTTTGATATTCTGAACTCAAAAACTGCAATGTAAACTTAGCAATACTTAAGTACAATGAGATAAATTCCTGTGACTTGAAAAAGGAAGAGAGAAAAAGAAAGGATCTGCATAAACATACACACATAACACACACACACACACACACACACACACACACACACACACACACACACTAAAGCCTATATATAACAAATCCTATGAATAATAAGGCAAGAATGAATTGGGGAAATATGCATGATAATATTAGATAATTTAACTAATTTATGTGACTGATTAAAAAGTCACAGCTTATACTTACAAATCATTGATTTAACAGATTCAAAATTACATTTTGTGACAAGTTTTTGATACTTAGGATGTTTTTGCAAGCAAATTAGGTTAACTGTCTACAAAAATCTTATAGCCACTTTGGAAATCAATATGGCACTTTCTTAGAAAATTGGGAATCAACCTCCCCCAAGACCCAGCTATAGCACTCTTGGGCATATACCCAAGGAATGCTCAATCATACCACAAGGGCATTTGCTCAGCTATGTTCATATCAGCTTTGTTTGCAATAGCCAGAACCTGGAAACAACCTAGATGCCCTTCAACTGAAGAATGGACAAAGAAAACATGGTACATATACACAATAGAGTACTACTCAGCAGAGAAAAACAATGACATCATGAGGTTTGCAGGCAAATGGATGGATCTAGAAAAAATCATCCTGAGTGAGGTAACCCAGACTCAGAAAGACAAACATGGTTTGTACTCACTCAGAGTAGGATATTAGATGTAAAACAAAGATGACTAGACTGCTACACAACTCCAGGGTGGCTACCTAGAAAATGGGACCCTAGGAAAGACACAGGGATTGCCCAATGACAGAGAAATGGATGAGATCTACATGAACAACCTGGACAACAGTGGGAGTAATGAAGGGCAAGGTTTGAGGGAAAGAAAGCTTAGGGGAGCAGGAGATCACAGCTGGATCAAGAACAGAAAGGAAGAACAAGGAATAACAGACCATGATAAATGAAGACCACATGAGAACAGGAAGAAACAAAGTGCTAGGGAGGTCCCCAGAAATCCACAATGATACATCCACTGTAGACTACTGGCAAGGGTAGAGAGAAAGCCTGATCTGACCTAGTCTGGTGATCAGATGGCCAAACAACCTAACTGTCATGCTGGAACTCCCATTCAATAACTGATGGAAATGGATGCAGAGATCCTTAGCCAGGCCCAAGGTGGAGCTCCAGGAGTCCAATTTTTTGAGAAAGAGGAGGGACTATAAGAGTGTGAATTATTGAGATCAAGATTGGAGAGGCACAGGGACAAATAGCCAAACTAATGGAAACACATGGACTATGAAGCAAAAAAAGCCGAGGAGCCCCCAACTGGATCAGGCCCTCTGAAAAAGTGATACAGTTGATTAACTTGAACTGTTTGGGAGGCATCCAGGCAGTGGGACCCAGACCTGTCCTTAGTGCTTAGAACCTGGGGCTTATGCAGGGACACTTTGCTCAGCCTGGGAGGAGGGGACTGGACCTGCCTGGATTGAATCTACCAGGTTGAAAGGAATCCACAGGGGGTGTCTTTGCCCTGGAAGAGATGGGAATGGAGGGGAGGGGCTGGAGGGAAGGCAGGGGCAGAGGCTGGAGGGGGGAGGACAGAGGAACCCATGGCTGATATATAAAATTAAATTAAATTTTATATATATATATATATATATATATATATATATATATATATATATATATATATATAAACCCTGATAACCTGGAACACACTGTACAGCCTGTAGACTCTGCAGGTAGCTGAACAGGTTGGAGTGTGTCTTTTCCACACGACTCAATTGGTCTAAACTTCTTCCAGATTGCTTGGCTGGTTTCTACTCTTGCTGGGTAGCTGGTCTGGTTTTTGAGACTTGTTTGCACATGGGCTTTGGTCATTCTAAGGGGGACTTTCAGATTTTAATGCTTAGCCTGGTGGGAAGAGGCCTGGTGAATATGGTCAGTTAGAGAGACTTCCTGAAGTTATTGTGAGTTGCTTACCTTTTTGTATACAAGCTTCCTACAGTAATAAATACTTCAATCTATGTGGAATCTCTTACAGAAGTGCTAATAATTGTTCATTACATTTAGCACACCACTATGTATGCTATTCACAGCACTGTGTAAGCAGAATTTCCTACAGAGAAATGCAAATTTATTTTGTAGTTCATTTTAGAATATAATTGCATCTTTATTTCTCCAACTGCTTAGTGAAAGCACCATCTATCTTCCACAGACCTGTGACTAATTACTCTATGAAAAATTATAAGAAATTTAACACTCTATTTAATTTAAAAGTAATGTTTGTACATATGTGAATTTCTGTGAATATTTTTAATGTTTGTAAGTTGATAACTGCCTCAGAATTTGAAAAAAAAAATGACCCTTATTTTTTAACTTTAATTTACTAAATGAAAAACTCCCTGTTTGTCTGTGTTACAATATACCTGAGGGCACTTCTGTTTAAAACTATTATTAATACTTGGTTCTGACCGAAAATAGTAAGTGATATTTTAATTCTGAGAAATAAAACTAACTTTTATTTTCCTGTTGAGTTTCTAAACATAACAAATGTTGCATTAGATGTTACAATGAATGATTAAACATTTCTATAAATAAGACATGAAAATTATAGGAATATAAGTACTATTACCTTAGATATTGCATTATGTTATGTCATTTTTGAATAAGTAGAAGAAAAAAATTTGCACAATAATAGTCGTTTGAAAGCGATAAAATTACTACAAATAAAGAAGAATAGTTTTATATTGACAAATGGGAGTTATAATGGAAGCACAAATATAAACCATGATTAAAATACTGTCCCTACATACTTGAGCTAACGTGTAGACAGGAAAAAAAAACCTTCTAGAAACAAGAAATAAATTCAATAATATGGCAGGATGCTCTATCAACTTGCACAAATCAATAGCTTTGTATGTTTGCACCACCAAACATACAATGAAGGAGACTGTGGACTACTCCCATTCATAATGGCTTTATAGAAAATAAAATAACTAATATTAAACCTAAACAAAGAAGGGACGGACTTCTGAAATGAAAACTTCAAACTTCTTCAGAAAGAGATAAAGACATTAGAAAATGGAAAGACACTGCATATTTATAGATTGGTACAGTTATTTTATAAAAATGACCACTCTACAAAAAGCTATTTGCAGAATCAATGCAATCCCAATTAAAATCCCCATTGAATTCTCAAATAGCATTACAGTATCTTAAAATCCATGTGGAACCACAAAATACCCAAAAAGGAAAAAAAAAATCCTGAACAAAAAGAACAAAGCAACAGAGATTATCTGGATTATCTGTGAAGATCATAAGATATATTACAGATCCATACTAAGAAAAATAATATAGTAAAGGCACTGGGCACACATATGATCAATAAAACAAAACTGAAGACTCAAACATGAATAGATCAGCCATTTAATATTTGACTAAGATGTTAAAAATATTAGTGAGAGAAAAGAAATCACCATGAACAGATAGTGCTGAGAAACCCAGATGTTCACATGCAGAAAAAACTAAATAAGATTTGTATCTGTTACTTTACCTGAAAATTTACTCCAAATAGATTAAAGAACTAAACTTGAAACCTGAAACAATGAATCTGACAGAAGAAACATACACAGTACCCTATACAATATGGGTGTATGAAAGGACTTCATGAATAGGACCCTGTATACTCAAGAAATAATCCCAACAATTAACAATTGGGACTTAATAAATCTAGTAATGAACAGGCAAAAATGTAATCAAGCAGGAAGGAATCAATAAATAATTTAAAAACATGTAAAATGATAAAGTTCAAATGACAGAATATCTGTCTAGATTTTGGGTTGCGTAAAATTATTTTAATTATTGACTGAAAAATCATTTCTATATAGCTTGAAGAAAAGAAATCACCTTAATTCCTATTATACCTGTTTGTATATTTTCAGATGCATTTTATTATTTTATTTGTGTGTATATGTGTTTGCACACATGAATGTTTATCTGTTTCTATGTAGGTGTCTATTGATGCCTTCAGAGCCCAGCTGTGTTGGATTCTCTGTAGATGAAGTTACAAGGAGTTATTAGCTACTTAGTATGGATACTGAGACAGAGCTGAGATCCTCTGCCAAAGGAGTATATGTTTGTAAGCACTGACCAAGAAGTTCAGAAGTTCATAAAAATACACACACACACACACACACACACACACACACACACACACAAACACACATATTTTAATGAAATAATTTCTCCCCATATAACACTCATCATTAATTATTTCCATTAACTATTATTGGCATTAAGATATATGCACATTGCAACTTTTTAATTTTTATATGTACAAACATAAAGTTTATTAAAATTAAGTGTGTGTCTGTTTTCCTTTTAGACTGGAACATTTGATTTGTGTTGTTTGCTGTTGATCATGTGTTTTTGAGTTCCTTATGTATTTTGGATATTGATGATCTGCCAATTTATACTTGACAAGTATTACTCCCATTCCAAGTGCTTTCTTGTCATCCATTTGTATCTGTAACTGTGCAGAAGCATTTTAGTGACTTCCTTAGGATTCCTTTGTTTATTTCTTGAGCCTTAAAGATCTTCATGCAGGACAGAATCTCTCATCACCTTGTAGAGCATCCCAGCTCTTAATGAGCTTCCCCATAGGGCAGAATGCTTTATCACAGGAGGAATTGCTGTACAAGTATTTTCTGTCCTAATAAGTAACTCAAACTTAAATGCATCCCTTCTCTACTTTTATCATCCTCATTTTTTTCATATTCCTCTCATTCCTCACTTTAAAAACATAAAACAAAATAAGCATATCTTTTGTTTTTCTTTTTCTTACAGACTGAGCTGGTGTTAATTTGGACAAGACAAAATCTAGTTCGCAAACTGAGCAACATTTATAAAATGTAAACTTTGATGCCACTATTAAGCCAGTTAATATTGATGAAGAAATACCATCAGAAGAAGAGTTAAATCTGACTTGTAGCTTTCCATATCAAGGATAACAAAAGTTAACTACTGATGTTCCATGTGATCTAACACCTAAGATGTTCATGGAGCTGTAGATATGAGCTCCAGGGCTATTGTGATGTGGACAGTAGATAGTATTTGATGTGAATCTCAAGTGTGTGATGGACAATGTCAGAAAAGAGTGCTGGGTCACTGCTACAATTGAAGGCAATGATAATAAGTTTGTTAATGTAATTTGAGCACTTATATTCACATGGAAGGTAATGATTTGTGTCTCTCTATATTGTCTACATTTTCTCAATATACTAAGGATTTCAATTGGTTAATGTACATCATTTATATTTGTCTGAATATTTCACAGATATCAAGATCTTTGTATACTGGTTCTCAAGGATTATGGAGTTTTATTTATCAAAAAATGGACCAATAGGTGTTCAGTCTTGTCACACTGATGGTTGGTGGGGGAAATCCATTTTCAAGTTACAAAATACCAGCACTTTAATTTTCCAGTGGCTTGTAATGTCCAGATTCTTAATGACATGTTAACAAGGACTTAGTGTGTATAGTCATCTGTACCCTGTGCTTCTGATCAGGGATGAGATGTGGATGACAAGGAATATACTCATATCCATATTGGGCATGGTGGCATGTAATAATCTCAGCATTTATGAATTAGCAGCATTAAGTCCCAATGTCATTCTGTAGTTGGAGATCTTCTCTCCAGGTTCCACCAAGCCCCCGTGGTCCCACAACCCACATATAAAATAATCATACAGACACTTATATTATTTACACTGCTTGGCCATTAGCTCAGGCCTACCATTGTCTAGCTCTTACTCTTATATTTAGCCCATTTCTGTTAGTCTCTACTTTGCCACATGTCTTGTGGCTTACCGGTATCTTTACATGTTGCTTCTCATGGCAGCGGCTGGCAGTGTCTCCTCCCCGCCTTCCTGTTTCCAGCCTTTTCCTCTTCCTTGTCCTGCCTACCCTATTCTTCCTGCCTGGCAACTAGCCAATCAGCACTTTATTTATACAGAGTGATATCCGCAGCATCATTCCATGCTGTATAGTACTGCTTTGCCTTACAACAAACTAAAAAAGCAAAAATACCTTTACCTAAAGGAATTATGAAGCCTCGTTTTGTTCCTAAGTCATTTTATGATTGAGAGGGTCCAACAGAGACATTGTCGTTACTACAAATTTCCAGGGATGCCATGAATACTCTTTTAAGTATTTACTAGTCACTTCTCAGTTAACATCATTAAAAATGAGAAACACTGGGATGGAGAGAGAGAGCTGGGATGTTAGGAGCATTAGTTGTTCTTCCAGAGGACCAGGGCTGCATTCCCAGCATCCACATGGCTGCTAACAGCCATTTATCATTCCAGTTCCAGGAGATCAGAAACCCTCTTCAGGCCTCTCCTGGCAGTGCATGCACTTAGTGGGCAGATATGCATGCAGACAAAACACCAAAGCACATTCAATAAAAATACATATGTAAGTCGCTTTAAAATGTAGCATTTGTAGATATGTAATCTTGGTGGAAAATTCCAGACCCTATCACTGCATGGGGTGGGACCTACCCTGATTTGTTGACATCAATTCCTTCTGGACAGTAATGCATGGCTATTCTTCTGCATAGTATACTGAAATCACCCACCTCATGAAATGTTTGAGTGAGAACTTTACAATGGATTATACTACTGGGAAAAACCCTGAGAGCCAAAGTTGTGGACAATTTTTCATCTAGAAGATTAAGAAAACATCATTTGTTCTTCATCACTAGTCTGTATTATGTAATATTTCCTTGGTGATAGAATTCTGCATCTTCTTTTCAATGTATGGTGATACTCTAAGACCATATCCATGTTTTCATAACAAGCAGTCTCCACCATAAGCTCCAAACATAGTGTCTCTCTCATGATCAGAGAATAGGCTTGCAGTGTTTCAGAATTGGCAGAAGGAGGAATTAATTATTCACTTGTAATGAATATGTAATCTCATCTCTCTTTTTCAGAAGACTTTCATTTTCTTTTTAAAAACCTCTTTATTTTGGTTGTTACCTTATTTTCTGCATGCTTTTATAAACATTACACTGTGAGGGACCCACATAGCCATGATCAAAGACCTGAAGCATTTAATTTCTACTGTACTATATGCATAGCATTTACTGTGGTTGAAACTCACCTTCTGTTACACTGCAATAATATGTCAAGGTATGGGCTCAGTTTAAGCACCATCTACAATCAGCTATAAAATGTTGACCAACCATGCTAAAAATGTTATGCTGTCTCAATTTTAGGATAATGGGTATATTAAGAGTAGAATTGGGTTGGGGATTTAGCTCAGTGGTAAAGCGCTTGCCTAGCAAGCACAAAGCCCTGGGTTCGGTACTCAGCTCAAAACAAACAAACAAACAAACAAAAACAAAAACAAAACAAAAACAAAAACAAAAAAAGAGTGGAATTTATTTTTTGACCATTTCCTATACAAAACAATTAGACACAACTCACTTTATGCAATCAGCCTGGTGAAATACAAGTAGTTTAAAATCTATGTTCCTAAATGTGGGTTAGAGCAGCCTTGGTCCTTGTACTTATATATATGATGAAATGATTTGACTCTGACTTCTGTTGGTACCTAACCAAGATCATAGCTATGTCCCTTTAAACTCCCCAATGCTGCTAGCACACACTTGACTACCCTCACCCATTCCCTATGATTCCTCAGCATATCTTAGATAGATCACTGGAGATTTGATTGGTCAGGTGAGGTCTTTATAGCTTTTTAAGGAACTCTGAATTCCAGCAGGAATGTCTAACTCTAGATCAATTAAAGCATTTTGTATTTTCATGTTGGATGGTATAACAGACCAAATTTGATTAAAAGCATTTCCTCTCCCTTGGTTGTGCCACGTGGCAGTTTACCTCTTGGTGAATTCAGGACAGTTAATGCCTTGCTTTGTCTCATGAGGCATTTGGCCACAGGAAGCAAGATGACATCAGTAACGTATTTTTTCTTTCGGCTTGTTCACCTGTCTGCTTTGCGCATCAAGTGGGGATTTTGAGACTAACCTGCCTTAAATAGATTTGATATGGATATGATCACATTATTACTATTACTCTAAGTGACATAGGAACAATCCAGACCATCTATTTTGATGGAATCAGATTCAGAAAACAATTGATCTGGATCACAGGATGGTGATAAATACTATGGTTTTGCTTTTAAATCCAAGAGTAGGTCTGTGATAGTTTATTCCATTGGAAACCTAATTGATGAAAGGCCTGGAGGTGTCAACTATAAGATATAAAATAGATCACTTAGCACAAAATCTCATAACGAATGAATTTCTTCTCTTGATGTAAAATATAACTCAACAGACTAGCAAAGGGGTGTCATTAATGCACAATGAGGCAGATTTTCATAAAAGAAAATGTATTCTCTCCCAGTTTTCCTGACAGTAATAGGACTCAAAGGTTAAATGGCGAAATGTGTACACCTTAAAGAAGATTATGCCAAAAAGAAATCTGTTCCTAGTCATAGAACATATTTTTATAAGTAATTTTTAGTGATATGTGAATTTGCATATTTTTAAAAAATAATTGATTATGTGGTTATTTTATAATAGTAAGAACATTGTTCAATTTACTTTGAATGTGATTAGAATTTGTCAACATCCCACATTAGTTCATTTTTCTCCTAATCATAGAATATTAAAAGTACATGATTCTTATTTATAACTACAAAAGAATATAACTTATCGATTTATATCTTCAAAAATACAGTATTTGAGAAAGGTATGTAAGATATAACCAGCATAAAGAAGTAGAAATGTTCCTGAAAGCTTGTTTTTTAATATTTTTTCTTTATTATTATTATGTGTTTTAAATTTTGTACATCAGCCATGGGTTCCCCTGTCCTCCCCCCTCCCGCACCCACTCCCACCTTCCCCTCAGCCCCTCCCCTCCATTCCCATGTCCTCCAGGATCAAGGCACCCCTGGGGATTCATTTAAACCTGGTGGATTCAGTACAGGCAGGTCCTGTCACCTCCTTCCAGACTGAGCAAAGTGTCTTCCTGTGTAAGCTCAAGGTTCCAAACAGCCAGCTCATGCACTAAGGACAGATCCTGGTCCCACAGCCTGGGTTCCTCCCAAACTTGGAGCTCCAGGTGTCCAACCGTCGAGAAAGAGGAGGGTCTGCAAGAGCGTGAATTGTTGAATCCAAGATTGCAAAAAGCACAGGGACAAATATCCAAATGAATGGAAGCACAAGAATTATGAACCAAAGGCTGTGGGGCCTCCTGAAAGCTTTTTAATGAGGCGGGAGAAGTTCTTTGCCTTCTGCAGATATGTTGCCCCAGTTATTAAATTAAAGCTATATATCTTTAATTAATTGTAAATTTTAGCAAGAAAAAGAACAAGAAAAATTAATTCATTAGCTCTAGAAATAATAATTTCAGTCTTTAAAAATGTTCTTATACTGTATATGCCTGGGTAATTCAGATAAACTGCATAAAATTTAATAACATCAACCATTCATACCTGGACCATTTGACTTTTAAGATCTAGGACAATACCTTTTATGCTTCTTGACAATGAATAATTTACATTAGGATTGTATCTCTACTGTATCAGAATACACATAAATATATATTCCAAGTCTTTTAACATAACTTAGGATATACCATGGCACTTCCTGATTTTCTAAATTCACTTTATACACTACCTGAGGTGGTGTGAAGTCCTTTTGCATTCCAACAAACAAGTTCCACAAATCTAAAATAACAAACAGTGAATGTAAGTTAGAAGACTTCTTTGGATAACTCCAGCATACAGGAAAAATGTTCCCATAACTTGTTTATAATCACATGAATTTTTATAAGGATTGTGGTCTTTTGTGCAAAATTTACTTGTGGGAATAAGATTCTAGTTATCAGTGGGATTACCACATGAAGGTCCCATGAAAAAGAATAATCTCATAAATAATTTTCAAGGTTGTTTGGCGGGTAGAGCATACTGGAAACCCCATACATGCAGTTAAAAGCCCAAATGCAGTGTACCTTGCAATCTTCCTGAGATCTTATTGTCCCTCACATTCACTCTCTTGTCCATATACCATCTCTCTCTAGCTTCTTGCATTAATGTCCCTCTCTTCTTCTCTCCCCTCCCCATCTCTCTCTCCCTCTTCTCTCTATCACCTCTCTATCTGTTGGAGGTGTGTATATGCATATGGAAGACAAACTAACATGCTTTTATTCCTAAAGAACTGCCCACCTGGTTATTTGAGCCCACGTCATATTATGCCTGAAGCTCACATATCCAGCTACATGGGTACAAGGGATCTCCAAGAAGCACCAGGCATCTGTGTGTCCCACATCTGAGATTAAAACCATGTTCCACACCATTAGGCGTTCTTACATTTGTTGTGGGGATTGACTTCCAGTCCTCGTTCTTGCACAGGAAGTACTTTATTGACAGGTACCTCCTCTGGTTTCATCTTTATTCATCACTCTTAATTTTCCATTCAGCTGGTATATCCTCCTAACATAGAATTACTATCAGTTTTTACTTCATTTTTCTCCACCCAGGAGTTCTCATTTCTCTCAGACTAAAGTCCACCTTCTCATAATGTCTGATGACACTGTTCTTTCTGGGTTTATTTCAGCTTTATTTCTCATCTCTGTTTCAAAAAGCGGTCTCGTTTCTCAACATTTTAACATTTTAACTTTTTGTAATTGGTGTATAATTGTGGAAGATAATTCTTAGTTCCATGTAGATAATTTACAACTATTGTAAGTACTTTGACCATAATCAGCCCCTTCCCTTTCCTCCTTCATTCCTTCTACCTTTCTCAAATCCACTAGGCATCTTTTTCTCCTAGTTTCTCACCAACATCTGTATAACAAGCCTTTAATATAGTAGCAAAACATATGCATACTATAAGGCATCACTGAATGACTCTAGGACTAATAAATTAGAAAAAAAGTGTCATTTCCCTCCTTGTATCTGACTTATTTCCCTTAATAAGAAAATCTCCAGTTACAACAATTTATCAGCAGCACAATTACTTTCACTTTTCCTAGATGGACAAAACTCTGTCAAGAATTATCCTATTTTCTTTAAGACTTCATATGTGGAAGGACCCTAGGTTGAGTCCATAGTTTTTGTGAACACTGGTACAACAAACACAGACACACAACTCTCTATGTAGTGTGTTGAATTAGAACTGTCCAGTCACACACTCAGGCATAGCACACCTAAAATGTTTTGCTAATTCTATCTTTTGTTTTTTGAGTAAACTCTGTGTTGATTTCCACAGTAACTGCATACATTTACACCCACATTAGTAATGTACCCTGGTTCACTTTTTGTCTATAGTCTCACCAGCATTTCTTGATGTTTGATTGTGGAATGGTAACTATCCTGATTGGATGAGATGCTCTCTCAGTATAGTCTTCATTTGCATTTCCCCCATGGCTACAGATATTGCATACTGTTTCCTTTGTTTGATGATTTTTTCTAGTTCATTTCTGAGAACTTCCTTTATTTGGATAGCTTATTTGTTGAATTCTATTTCAAAACTCTGTCAATTTTTCATTATTTCAATATTCTCAGTTAACAGCTAGCCAAAACTCCTTCCCACTCTATAATGTGTCTTCATTCTGGGCATTGTGCCTTTTGCTATGCAGAAACTTTTTCAATTCATGCAATACCATTTTCAAACCTTAGTGTTTATCCTGAGCTATTGTCATCATGTCACAATGTCTTCATATGTCTGTGTCTCTTATTTCTTCCTATGTTTGCAACCAACCCAACAGTTTCAGTTTTTATGTTTTCCATTAATATTTTTATACATTTTATTATTTTTAAAATACTTGTTTTCTGGTATATCTCTATCTATTAAATATAAATTCATTATATAGACATGAAGTATCACCTCCATTTTCAGATGATTTGATGTACCTTATCAGAATGAGTATTCATTTAAAATCATCAAAAAACTGTCAGTCACAAAGATTTAAAAGTTTATTTTCATGTCTTATACACCTCCAATTCTTTTTTTTTTGCTTGAACTCTATTTTAATATAATGTATTTTTCTTTTTCTTTATTTAAATTGTCTTTCACTTTACATACCAACCCCACTTTCCCCTCCCTCCTCTTCTCCTGCCCCCAACCATCCTCCTCCCATCCACTCCATGGAAAGTTTAAGGCTTTTCTTAGGGAGTCAACAGATTCTGGCATGCCAATTTGCAGAAGGACCAAGCCCCTCCCTGCTCATCAAGGCTAAGCAAGGTATCTCACCATAGGGAATGGGCTCCAAAAAGCCATTTCATCCACCCAGGATAATTCCTGCTCCTACTGCCAGGGGCCCCACAAACAGATCAAGCCACACAACAGTCACCCACATTTAGAGGACCTACTTCAGTATCAAGATGACCAAATTGGGTGAGGGATGGAGAAGGAGAACAGTGAAAGAAATGGGGAGTCCATTGTGGGGTTAGAGAGAAACCTGGTGCTAGAGAAATCCCCAGGAATCCACAAGGATGACCCCATGACCCCAGCTAAGACTTTAAGCAACAATGGAGAGGGTTCCTGAACTAGCCTTCCCCTGTAATCAGTGATTACACTAATTGTCATCATAGAATCTTCATCAAGTAACTGATGGAATCAGATTCAGTGATCCTCATCCAAGCATTGGGCTGAGTTCCTGGAGTTCAGTTAAAGAGAGGGAGGAGTGATCATATGAGCAAAGTGGGAGGGGCGTCAAGTTCGTGATGGGGAAAACCCCAGAGATAGCTGTCTCAAGCTAGTGGGAGCTCACTGAATCTATACTGACAGCTGGAGAATCTGCATGAGACCAAACATGTCCAATTTTTATAGTGATATTTTTTCCAGAGGATATGCTATTATATACTTTTTAAGAAGCTATTTTAAAATATAAACTCTTTCTGTTGACACACATAATTTTCTTTATACTTGCAATTAAAATAATATTCCCTAGTTGTGTGTGAATCTAAATATGTTATAATTATTTTTATCTAATTGGTCTATAACACCTTCATTCTATTCAGTTTTGCTCTGACACATTCTCAATTATGAACTTCATTCACCTTTTATTTTCATCAAAAAGTCAATAATCCCTCAAAAGTATGTTTCTGTTTCCTCTGCCAGGTCTCTCACATTGGCTTTTGTCCTTTGAAGGTCTTTGATATCTTCAAGAGTATTAAAGGTTGATGGTTCACAGACAGTTAGATTTTTCTGTCTGTGAAAATCTTTAGGCACTGAAGTAATCTTTTCTATTATTTTTCTTTTTTCCTTATTGTTCATTCCTAAATATCTAAATTCATGCTCTCTTAGGCAGTGCTGAAGAGTCTAAACAATTTTGCAAAATACTGTTATAGATATTCCTAGACATTGTCTTACATGAAGTTCTCTCATTCTTCATTCTCAGTTTGATGTCTAACTTCTTTTTTGATGCTTTAAAAATTTTGTTTGTTTTATTCACATTTATTAAACCTCTGGTTCATCCATCCAGACTGATTTTTTATAACTGGAGAACACAGATGCTCTGATTGGGAAGAGGTACAGTTCATATATTTCTAGTTAGAGCCTACCTACAGGACTTTGTAATTTTTTTTTTTTATTCTATGTGCCCTTGTATCATATAACTACAGTGTACAGAATTACTCACTGTTTTTCTGGAAAGCTGAAATATTTTCTACTTTACTCCATAGATCATTGACCATTTTATAAAAAAATGATACATTTTCAATATTAGAATGAATCACTCCCATTTCAATGTAATTTAATGACATCTAAGAACTGAAAATATATACATATAAAATTATATATTTCTAGTTTATGTGCATTTTTCATATTCTATAAATAATTAATTTCTTTTATATTTTAAGAACTTACTTTAATTTTTCTGATTTAAAGTTTTAGTTTTAACATTTTTGTAAATCAATGATTAGCAAAATAGCCAAGTAATTTTCTTGAGTCATAGTGAATGTTAGTCAACTTGACTACATCTGGAATTAACTAAAATTCCCAAAGAAGGCACCTTTATGCATGACTTTTGCTTGATTTGAACTAGGAAGATCTACCTCTAATCCTGATCTTTGTGGTAAGACAGCATGCCTTTAATCCAGGTCTTTTGATCTGAGAAAAGACATGTCCTTAAAATGAATCTTGAGTAGGGAAGGCACACTTTTAATGTAGATCTTTTGAGCTAGGAAAAGGCACCTCTAGTCTGGGCCACACTTTCTCTTAGAAGTCTATATGAGGGCATGGAAGAAGGAAGCTTTTGCTGCGTGCCTGCTTGCTCTCTCCTTGCTAGCAAGTCCATTCTTTTATTGGCATTAGAGGATATTTCTTTGGGATCCCAGTGTATACTCGAGACCAGCTGAGACATCCAGCCTCATGAACTCAGCAACTCCTTGATTCTTAGACTTGCTATTTTTAGCTGGACTAGTATCTAAGTCATTTTAATAAAGATCTTCTCTATAGATAAAGAGATATTTATTCTATAAGTTCTTTTACTCTAAAGAACACTGACTAATACAGCTATCTTGTTTTATATGTATTTATTTTTATCCTTGTCTATCTTATATTCACTTAGTAGAAGTAATAACTCAAGCTATTCTATTAGGTAAAAATATCACTAAATATTCACTTCATAAAAGAGCTTGGAGTGCTCATTAATATTAAGTGGATGTGTATACTATAACTTGTTGAAATTTTATTTTGTTTCCATCTATTTATGCATGGCATATTAGAAGAAAGGTAATTATTTATTTTTTCTTAGTTTTTTTCATTTATTTTAGATATTGACCAGTTTCCCCTCCCGCGTTTCCTCCCATTCTCTCCCCTTCACCTCCCATCTGTGTCCCCATCCATTCTTCCTCTCTCTCTGTGCAGAAAGGGGCTGGCCTCCCATGGGGTTGAACACAGCATGGCATATCAAGTTGAGGTAGGCCCAAGCTCTTCCCCCTGCATCAAGGCTGAGCAAGGCAACTCACTACAGGGAATGGGTTCCCAAAAGCCATCTCAAGCAGAGATAGGTCTTGATCCCACTGCTAGGAGCCCCACAAACAGGCCAAGCTATACTGTCAAAAACAGGCAGAGGGCCTAGGTAGGTTCCATGCAGGCTCCCTAACTATCAGTAGAAAGTTGGTGAGCTCCCATGAACTCAGGTCTACTGTCTTTATGGGTTCCCCTGTTGTGACCTTGAACTCCCTGGCTCATATAATCTCTTCTTCCTTTCTTTAACAGGATTCCCAGAGCTCAGCCCAGTGTTTGGCTCTGGATGTCTTCATCTGCTTCCATCAGTTATTGGATGAAAGCTCTATGATTACAATCAGGATAGTCACCAATATGATTACAGGAAAGACCAGTTCAGGCCCCTTCTACACTATTGCCAGCAATCTTAGCTGGGGTCATCATTGTGGATTCCTTAGAGTTTCCCTGGGACCAGGTTTCTCCCTAACTGCTAAATGCCCCATCATCAAGATATCTCTGTCATTACTCTCTGTCCATCCTACCCCAACCAGCCCAACCTGATCCCTCATGTTCCTTTCTCCCCAGTTTATCCAGGAGATATTATCTATTTTCCCTTCCCAGGGAAATTCATGCATCCCTTTTGGGTCTCTTCTTGTTACCTTACTTCTCTGGGGCTATGGATTGTAGCCTCATTATCTTTTACAGCTAATATCCATTTATGAGTGAGTACAATCCATCTTTGTCTTTCTGGGTATGGGTTCCCCCAATCAGGATGATTTTTTCTACTTCCATCCATTTGTCTCCAAAGTTCATGATGTCATTGTTTTGTTTTGTTTTTTTGTTTTGTTTTGTTTTGTTTTTACTGCTAAGTAATACTCCATTGCATAAATATACCACATTTTTCTTATGTATTCTTTGATTGAGTATTATCTAGGTTGTTTATCAGTTCTGACCATTGTCAATAATGCTGCTATGAACATGGTTGAGGAAGTGCAGATCTAGCCCTACAGAAAGTAAAGAAGAAAAACTGCAATCCAAGGAAGTTAGTTGCACCTTTGAAAACACTGGAAATAGATAATCTCAGCTTAGCAAAATCCAAAGAAAGGAAACAAACACACACACACACACACACACACACACACACACACACACACATACACACACAGACACTACCACCGCCACCAAAACAAACAAACAAAAAAACAAAACAAAACAAGAATTAGCCATCATTGGTCATTAATATCTCTTATAGTAAGTGGACTCAATTCACCAATAAAAAGACACAGTCAAACAGGACCCATCCTTTGTATGCATCTGGTGCATATAAGAAACATTTCAACTTCAAAGACAGACATCACCTTACAGTAAATGGCTGGGAAAAGGGAAAAGGGAAAAGGGAAAAGGGAAAAGGTTTTCAAATCAAATGAACCTAAGAAGCATACTAGTGTATATATCCTAATATCTAGCAAAATAGACGTTAAACTAAAATTAATTAAAAGAGAAGGAGAAGGACATTTCATATTAATCAAAGGTAAAATCCATCAAATCAAAATCTTAATTCTGAACATTTATGTCCCAAATACAAGGGCACTCACATTTGTAAAAGAAACATTAGTAAAGCTTAAATCACTTATCAAACGTTACATAAGGCGACTTCTACACCCAACTCTCACTCATAGACAAGTCTATCAGACAGAACCTTAACAGAGAAACAGGAGAACTAAAAGATGTTGTGACTCAAATGGATTTAACAGACATCTACAGAACATTTTACCCAAAGACAAAAGAATATACTTTCTTTTCATATAAAGATATTCCCCTTTATCTTATCAGATCACCATAGGATAAACTTAGAGTTCAACAGCAACACAAAGTGCAAAAAGCCTACAAATTCATGAACTGAATAAGGCTCAACTGTATCATCAATGGGCCAAGGAAGAAATAAAGAAAGAAATTAAAGACGTCCTAGAATTCAATTAAAATGAATCCACAATATACCCAAACTTATGGGATACTATGAAAGCAGTGTTAGCAGGAAAGATCATAGCACTAGGTGCCTACATAAAACATTTGGAAAAATCTCACACTAGTGACTTAACAGCACATTTGAAAGTTCTAGAATAAAAAAAAAGCAAACTCACCCAAGAGAAGTAGACAGTATGATGTAAACAAACTCCAGGATGAAATCAACAAAGAATCAATGAAACAAAGAGTTGGTTCTTTGAGAAAAATCAACAAAATAGACAAACTTTTATCCAAATTAAGCAAAAAAAAAAAAAAAGCAGAGAGAATATCTAAATTAACAAAATCAGAAATGAAATGGAGCACATTATAATACATACTGAGAAAATCTAGAGAAGCATTAGGAAATACTTCAAAATCCTGTACTCCACAAAATTGGAAAACGTAAAAGAAATGGACATATCAAAAGTAAATCCAGACCAGAGAAACAATATAAAAAGACCCATAAACCCCAAGGAAATAGAAGTAGTTATTGAAAAATCTCCCAATTAAAACAAAACAAAACAAACAAACAAACAAAAAACAGGACCAGATGGATTCAAAGCAGAATTCTTCCAGAATTTCAAAAAAGAGATAATAGCAGTACTCAGATTGTTCTACACAGTTGAAATGGAAGGAACATCACCAGATTCTTTTTATGAGGCTACAGTTACCCTGATATCCAAACCACACAAAGATGCACAAAGAAAGAGAATTACAGACCAATCTCTCTCATGATCACTGATGCAAAAATTCTCAATAAAATACTGGAAAACCAAATCCAAGGATACATAAAAGTAAATTATCCACCATGATCAAGTAGGCATCTTCCTAGAGATGCATGGATGATTCAACATATGAAAATATGTCAATGTAATCCAACAGATAAACAAACTGAAAGAAAAAAAAAAAAACATCATCACCTCATTAGATGCTGAAAAGACCTTTAAAAAAATCTATCACTCCTTCATGATAAAGGTCCCAGAGAGATCATGGATGCAAGGAACATATTTAAACATAACAAAAGCAATACTCAGCAAGTTGACAGCTAACATCAAATTTAATGGGGAGAAAGAGACTCAAAGTAATTCTACTAAGATCAGCGACAACACAAACAAGACAAGGCTGTCCACTCTCTCCATATCTATTTAATATAGTACTTGAACTTCTAGCTAGAGCAATAAGACAGCAAAAGGAGATCAAAGTGATACATATTGGAACAGAGAAGTCAAACTTTTGCTATTTGAAGATGGTATGATAATATACATAAGTGACCCCAATAATTCTACCAGAGAACTCTGACAGCAGATAAACACCTTCAGTAATGTCGCTGGATACAAGATTAACTGGAAAAAAAAAGTAGCCTTCCTATATACAAATGATAAATAGGATGCCAAAAATCAGAGAAACAAGATCCTCTATAATAGGCACAAATAATAAAAAAGTATCTTGGTGTAACTCTAAGCAAACAAGTGAACAGTCTGTTTGACAAGAACTTTAAGTCTCATGAGAAAGAAATGGGAGAAGATATCAGAAAATGGAAAGATCTCCCATGCTCATGTATCTCTAGGATTAACATGTTAAAAATGGCTGTCCTAATAAAAGCAATCTATTGATGCAATGCAATTGCCATCAAAATTCCAACACAAGTCTTCACAGATCTCAAAAGAACAATACCCAACTTCATATGGAAAAACAAACAAACAAAAACCCAGGATGGTTAAAACAATCCTGCATAATAAAGGAACTTGCAGAGGTATCACTGTCTTGGATTTCAAGCTCTAATATAGAACTGTATTAACAAAAACAGCAAAAAAAAAAAAAAAAAACCAGACAGATGGACTAATGGCATGGAATTTAAGACCCTGATTTAAATCTACACACCTATGAACATCTGATTTTTTTTAAAAAGAAGTCAAAATTATGAAAGCATTTTCAACAACTGAGGCTGGCGTAACTGGATTTCTGCATGAGGAAGAATGCAAATAGATCCAAATCTATCACCCTGTACAAAACTTGAGTCCTAGTGAATCAAAGACCTCAAAATAAATCCAGTCACATTGGACCTGATAGAAGAGAAAGTGAGAAGTAGCCTTGGACACATTGTCACAAGAGCCAACTTCTTGAACATAATACCAGTAGCCCAGACACTGAGACAAACAATAAATGGGATGTCTTGAAACAGAAAATCTGTAAGGCAAGGGACATTGTTAATAAGACAAAACAGTAGCCTACAGAATGGGAAAATGTCATTACCAACCCCACAAGTGACAGAGGGCTGATCTCCAAAGTATATTAACAACTAAAGAAACTAGATATCAAAATTCTGAATAATCCAATTAAATATGGGGTACAGATTTAAACAAATAATTCTCATCAGAAGAATCTCAAATGGCCAAGATACACTTAAATAATTGTTCAGTATCCTTAGCTATCAGGGAAATGCAAATCAAAATGGCTCTGTGATATCATCTCACATCCGTCAGAATGGCTAAGATCGAAAATATTAATGACAGCCTATGTGAAGAGGATGTGGAGTATGTGGAACACTCCTCCACTGCTGGTGGGAGTGCTGACTTGTACAGCCACTTTAGAAATTGGTATGATGTTTTCTCGAAAATTGAGAATCAATCTACCTTTAAACCTAGCTATACCAACCTTGGGCATATACCCAAAAGATGCTCAATCATACCACAAGAAAAGTAATTATTGGTCCCCTCAACAGTGACCTGTGCCAACTAACATTTGAAAAATATCAATTGTACAACCACTGTGGCACCTTTTCCTTTTCTTTTTCCCCATACAACCTTTGTTATTGTTGTTTGGTATTTCTTTTTTATTATTTTTTTAATTTAAAAATGTTTTTCCTTTTACATACAAACCCCTGTTCCCTCTCCCTCCATTTATCCTGCTCCCCCAATTCCCCACATCCCACTCTCATCCCCTCCTCATTGAGGGTAAGGCCTCCCTTAGGTTGTCAACACAGGCTGGAATACCAAGTTGGGGACAGACTTAGCTCCTCCCCTCTGTGTCAAGGCTGAGTAAGGAATCACACCGCAGGGAATGGGCTCTAAAAAGCCAGTTTGTGTACCCCCCAGGATAAGTCTTGGTCCCATTGGCAGGGGACCTACATCAAGCCACACAACTGTCACCCATATTCAGAGGACCTATGGCAGTCCCATGCAAGCACCCCAGGTATCAGTCCAGATTCCGTGAGCGGCCACTAAAATGGATCAGCTATCTCTGTGGTTTCTTTCATCATGATCCTGACCACTATTTCTCCTGAAATCTTTCATCCCTCTCTTCAACCGAACTCTAGCATCTTGGCCAAGTGCTTGGCGGTGTGTCTCTGCATCTGCTTTCATCAGTCACTGGATGTAGGTTCATGGGGGGCTCCTCAGCTATTGGTACACAGTACATGCATTTCCACTAGTTTGGCTAGTTGTCTCTCTACTTTTTCCTACAATGGTCTCAATGTGCTAGCTCATAGAATCCCTCCTGTGTCTCATCGATTGGGCTCCTGGAGCTCGGCCTCGTGCACTACCTTACATCTCTGTATCTGTTTCCATCAGTCACTGGATGAGAGTTCTATGATGACAGGGCATTCAGCCATCTGAATTCACCCTCTTAACTATTGCCAGAAGCCTACAGTGGGGTTGTCCTTGTGGATTCCTGGGAACTTCCCTAGCACTCTGTTTCTCCTTATTCCCATGATGTCTTCATTTATCATGGTAACTCTTTCCTTGCTCTCCCACTCTGTCCCTGTTCTAGCATGAACCTCCCATTCCCCTATGCTCTCATCTCCCATTTCCTTGTCCTCCATTACCACTCCCCACCCCCAGTTTGCCTTTTAAGGGAATGAATAACTGTGCCTACTTCATTCTCACAATATTCTTTGCTGCATTGGGTAGAGAGTTTCTTCCCACAGATACTCACTAGGAGCCAGCCATAAGATAGGAGAAAATAATATTATTTGCAATAGTATTATATAGACCTAGAGATCATCATGTTAAGGAGGAAACACTAAAGATTCATAAAATAATGAATCACAAGCTTTCTATCATAAACAGAGCACAGATTTTCAAGGACATGAAAATAGAAAGGAGAATACACTTCAAGAAAATGAGCAGTTGAGTCCTAGAAAAGGGGGACATAAATTGGCAAAAGAGAATGTGACAAGAGTATATTATATATGTGTGTGAAAATGTCACATCAAAACTAGTCATTTTGTGTAATTAACATACAAAAGTAATAGTAGAAATGAAAATGTGCTGAAGGAGATCAAATATGAAATAGCATATTGACTATGACGGTTTATTAATAGAAGTCTTATTACAAATGGAATGTGGGTTGATACTAATAACAAAACTTAAAGTTTGATTTCTCTTATGAGAATTCATGTAGCCTTCATTTGTAATGAAAACAACCAATGATATAACCCTATCACATAAACCCACTCACAATGGATCACTTTCTTGCCAATTTTCCCAAAGCAGGTTGCTTTATTTCAAAAGCAGGAAGTATACAAATAGGTTATATCCAATGTGAGTTTAGTTAAAGATTTTAGTTTATTTGTATGATTACCAGTACCTATGACTGTGTTTACAGGTAAATGATTTTCACAAGATGAGCATACCCCTAATTTATTAGTTTTCTGGATGATACAAAATGAACATAATGAAATATAGTTCTTAAACTATATTTTTCTTAAAGCTTTCACATAATGTTTATTAATAACTGTGTTCATAAACTTATCAAAGAAAGCATTTCATTTTCCTTTTAAAACAAGAAGCCAGGTGAAACAACTCTTGGTTTTATAGTTTAACTGATCAATTTCATCTACATTTGTCACATATCTCTTATGTTAGGGACTCTCTATTGAATACTATGACAGTGATCAGTAAATGAACAGCAGACAGCTTGTGAAAACAGCTCCTGGACAAATGAACCAATAGGTCTTCCTGACTGAAATCTAGAGCCTGTCTCTATAAACACCTGCTATAGCGAACAGTCTGGCAGGTGAGTAAATCGACCTTTGCTAATGGACAGTAGAAGCTTTTCGTGAAGCACAACAGCCAAAATGAAAGCATTGGCAAAGATTTTTCAAATGTTTGATATCATCGTAAAGAACATACATTACCTTTGTAAAATATTAGGCATCAAAGTTCTGATCTAAATGCTCGTTTCTTTTGTTTTTTTGTAATGCATATATATGTATATATGTATGTGTGTGTGTATATATATATGTATATATATGTATTCATGATATAATCAGCATCATTTTAAAAATGTCAAAATCATTTATCTTGAGTAAATTGATATTATAACATCATACTCAGATATTGTTTTTATTATACTTTTTAAAGTGATTTTTATTTTTTATTTTACTGATTTTCTATATATTTAATCTTTACTATGTTTGGTGGCTCTGTATACTGCAATTTTATATTTAGTTCTACCACACTCTCACTTATAAACAACCCTCTTGTGTTCATTGTTACTTTCCAAGATATTTTGCACTAACTAAAAAGAAATTGCAATATATATATATATATATATATATATATATATATATATATTTGAAGACAAAATGGCCATGAATTTGAGAGGGAGCAAGAAGAGCCTGAGAGGTGTTGGAAAGACAAGAGGGAAAGGAGAAAAAATATAATCCTATTTTCTTAAAAATAATAATGTCTTTCTTCCTCTTTGATAGCATGAAACTTATTCGTAGTTATTGAAATAAATTTAAAAGAAGTGTTTTGAAGCTATATTTTATAATTATTTAGTCAAAAATATATGGTCTAATTGGGTATTGTATTTTATGTTACACTAATGTCAATGTCTGTTGACATTATTAAAACCTTTTTTTTTTTATCCAAAGAAATTTAAAGTTTAAAGGACTAGACATACTTAAATATCTAACAGATTTTACTTTCTTATTTTACAGAATACTGTGAAGGAAAATATATGTAATATATATTTGAAATTAAAATATTGCTAATACTATGCTATTTGTAAATACATGGTTTAAATTTATGTCATTTCTATATAAATAAAATATATATGAGAATTGAATGTTTTAAAAAATAGCAGTTATTAAAGTTTGCTAAAACTCAGGTTTCTATTCTTTAAGAAACATCTATGTATTTCATAAAACATTTAATAATTTATTCATGAGTGTAAGTTGGGCTGTAGGACGAAAGCCTCCTGAATGTAATGTTAGTATCTGTGAGCAGTTTTGATAGCATAGCCTAAGGCAAATTCCCTGAGGTCTGCATATCCAAAGTCTCTGAAATTCATTCAGACTAGGTAAAGGCTTTTCCCCCTTAGCTTTTGCATTAACTAAGGAAAAAGAAAATTAGACCCACGACTGCTTGTCAAGGATACTGTAGGATTTATTATATGCTGCACTTTAAAAAGAAAGGGCTCTATCAGGGGTTAATACATAACTCTTTAGGACAAATGTAGATCAATTAAGATGCATAATTACATCATTTAACTGAGAAGTTGCCTAATACGCTTGAAAAAAAATATATGGGCACAGCACTGTTTGGCGATGTTTATATTTTTCTGTGAGTTAGTTGGGGAGGGGCAAGCAATTCTGATAACAGGAAAATGTGAACATCACAGATGATTCAAGCAGAACTAATAGGAAATAACAGCTGGGGTAAAGTCAACTTCCAGATTTGGCTGATGGATTTTCTTTTACATGTTTGCCTTTAGTGGGAACTCAGATTCCACTGGGGCACAATCCGACCCTAAACTGAATCATGTAATGCTCCCAGAGAGGTTTGAGTTGTATATTTAGATGTAGACCTATAGCTTCCAAAAAGACATATAGACATAATTAGTGCCACTAAGAGACTTTTAATCTTGAAAAATTGCCAAGGTAGGAGAGAAATAAGTATAACCTTGCAGAATACTTGAGGACAGCATTTAGCAACATTCTTCTCTACTCTTGAGTGTTACACTCCTTTTCTTCCATGAAGTTTCTCAAATCCCGCCAAAAAAAGCTGAGAGAGGGGAGGTTAACAAAGATTTTCAATTTAAGACTGAGTATTCAATCTTTTATTTTAACTGCTTTGACCAATTATGAGTCTCTGCATTCATCACTATCTATTTCAATATTACAATTATGGAATGTAGACTCTCATGATCTTGTGTTGGTCAGATGCTGTGAATGTATGATTGCAAATCCCATGTCATGATAAAAAGATATTCCACTGCTCACTTCCCCATCTTTCAGTTCTAACATTCTCTCTGGCTCCTCTTCTTAATGTTTTCCTGAGTCTTAGTGGTAAAGATAGTATACTTGCCCTGTTTATGACTGAGCACGCATTCTCTTACTCTCAAGCCTTTGATCAGCTATCCATTTCTCCATTAACAGTTGTCTACCGAAATTCAAGTTTCTTTGACCAAGGTTTAGAGCAGCCAAGGTCTGCTGTGGAATAATTTTTTTGTACACTGGTTTAATAAAACGCTGTTTGGCCAATAGCCAGGCAGGAAGTATAGGTGGGATAAGCAGAGAAGGAGAATTCTGGGAAGAGGAAGGCTGAGGTTAGGAGACTCTAGCCTGCCATCCAGGAAACAGCATGTAATGGCACATGGGTAAAGCAACAGAACACATGGCGACATACAATGAACAGAAATGGGCTGAATTTAAGTGTAAGATCTAGTCAGTAGTTAGCATGAGCTAATGGCCAAGCAGTTTTAATTAATATAAGCCTCTGTGTGTTTACTTGGGGACTCATTTGGGAAGGATCTGTTTCGACAGCTGACCAGCCAGAACACAGGAAATCTTTCAGCTACAAAGGTTTATGAGTATGAACATAGATATTTAGAAGGCAGATTGACAATATGACCTTTTAGCACATGAATTAGAGTCATTGTCCTTGCACAAGAATTACACATGCTGAAGAACCAGAATTCCAGAATGGAGTGGCAAGGAGATAACAAAGCACTATGCCTAACTAAGAAACAATTGGCAATTGATATTTGCTAGGGGTGAGAAAACTAATGGTCCATTGCAGGTTTCCCATGGACTGTTGGCCAAACCTATATCCTTGCACATATGGGTACCAGTAATTGGATTTAGTGGATTACTAAAAATAGAGGAAAGAAAAAAAAAAGAGGAGGACATAAATTTGAGAAACAGTTATGTCAAATATCTAGAGGGAATTGTACTAGAAAATGAGTCAGATATGATTATATTTCATTGAATACGTGTATGCAATTCTAAAAGAATAATATATTTGAGAAAACATTATCAGATACCATATGAGAAAAGAAAGGGCTGGCTTTCCACTGTGCTGTGCACTCTATGGTATTTTGACTGGCATTAGAAATGTAGCAGGTAGGTTAATGAAGACACTTGGGGATATCTTTGCAAGGTGATGTGGGACAGAGTTGTGAAAGACAGATAAACACATGACAATGGAACAATGTGATTCTAGTTCTGTCCTTCCACTAGTCAGGTGGATTAACAATTAACTCCTCATTTGTGGACCTCATTTGTAATATACAGGGCTGAGTTAATTCACAATCTCTACTTAATTGTCATTGTGATTGGTTTGTTACTTTAAACATCCTAATTTTATCTTATTCCTGTTGTTTCTGTACAGAATGTTCCACATATATCAAAGTGTTAGAACATATTTGACTATTTTTTTGACTTCCAAATTATATTTAAATACTTTTCTAACTTGTAACTTCCAAGACTTCTTCCAAGTGTTGCTACAAAAGTGCTCTTGATTTGTAATATTTATAGTTGTAACATACACTTAAACAAATATGCACAGAACACACAAATATACACAGAGACACACACAGATATACATATACATACTCAAACACACACATACACATATACATACACATACATGAACATACACAAACACATACAAAAACTTCACAGAGAAAGTAATTTTAAATGCATGCTAAAGCCATACCTAATAAAATATTTATGAATATATATATGTATATATATGTACATATATACATATGTATGTGTGTGTGTGTGTGTGTGTGTGTGTGTGTGTGTGTGTGTATAAAACAAAGCTCAGAATTTGGAAATAGAAAATGATAATGATTTTAAATGATTTATTCAAATTATATTCAACAGAAGGATTGTATGAATGAAACAATGTATAAAATTTTCAGTCCAAATACAAAAGTTTATATTAGTCATAATGGAATGATTCTTGTGAATTGTGAATATTGTCATATACATTTCTTTGCATTTAAATGTTAATTTTATTTATAAATACTGAAAGCACTTGGTTTACAGATATAACACTGTATATGGTATTTTTTATATGGTATTCAAGGAGGTATACATTTTACACTAATGAAGATGCTATGTGAAATAATTTAAGTGCATATGCATTTTTTTTGTTTTTTTCAAGATAGGGTTTATCTGTGTAGTTTTGGAGCTGTCCTGGATCTCCCTCTCTAGACCAGGCTGGCCTTGAACTCACAGAGATCTGCCTGGCTCTGCCTCCCAAGTGTTGATATTAAAGGTGTTCTCCACCATTGCCCAGCACATATGCATTTTTAATGCAACCTGTTATGGCAGGTCAGGGGGAGTAAAATGACCTAGAGGTGTCTTGTTATTACATAAGAAGTTTCAGATTTTGCAAAGGTTTTTAATTTTTGGGTTTGGATCAGATATTGGAGCCTTCAATATTATTAGGCTGTTCAATTGAATTGACTATTAAAAATCAAGTAGTAGAAAAAAGAACTATGCATATTAAACTTGTCCTTGAAGTTTTTGAATGAAACTTAATTTTCTACTGAAAATAAATTATGTAACTAATGTCAGGCAAGTCCAGTATTTTGTCCTAGTGGCACGATATTATTATCTATGAAGTACATACTACAAAACCATGTAATGGATTTACAAAACTATTAGAAAGTAAATATCCTGATGTTTTAATTAAGTTTGTGTTTGTCTGTAATCATAACTATCTGGAGCCCATGCAACATGGAATAATGTTTGAAATAACATGAGGAAAGTTTAGTTTATGCTATGCACTAAATAATACTATGTTAACAATATCAAATTTAGTAAATAGTATTTGAAAACATAATACAAATAATGTTTATATTAGTTCTTATCTGTGTAATATATAATTTATATATTATACACTCTCTGTCATATCCATAACTTAAAAACTATAATCTGTGAATTCATAAATGTTGTAAAGTTCACTTGACAAGAATATAGTATTCAAATATATTCTAAATTTTTGAAAAGTAATGTATGTAAATTACTCCTGTCAGAGGTAATAGTCTGCTGTTTCTACAATAACAGTATATGCTTATACAATGTAAGACATTATTCTGCATCTATATGATTGCCTGTATATCATTAAAACATAAAACAAAACATTTGTGTTTTTTGCCGTACATATAAATATAAACACAGTTCATAATCTTTAAATAGGTTAAAACTGTTATTTTTATGGTTACTCTTTTCAGTGCAGTGATATAAGATGAATATCAAGAGAAGACATTTTTATAATTTCCATAAATTCTTTCCTATGTGGAGAGAGGAAATCTATAGCTTCAATTCACAGATTTAATTTTTCAATACAGTTTTTTTGTGTTGGGTTTCAGGAAATAATTGATAATGTATACAATGATGTTCCCTCAATTAGAACTGAAAACTTCTGGTAGCCTTGTATGCATTCTGATGTCTTACTGAAGGGTGCTACTTATCTATTTGTAGTGCAGGTGCAGAAAAAAACCACTGTGTTGCCAATCATATGAAAGAACAGCAGCAAAATCAATCAGAGTCCATAATACATGATAATGTAATAGAAAATATGTTAGCAGAAAATATGTTAGCAGTGCACAATAATGCATTTAATATGCTACTTCTTTATTTTAGGGTTGACTGCCTTTATCTGCTAAAAATGATTACTGTAAAGCAGCATGTTGCATTACATACACAGCAAGCTCATGCATCACATGTTTACAGTGTCTCTTAACTGCATCAACATATAGTAATGGGCAGGCTTAAATGTACTTATAATAGTAATAAAATAACCTATGGCTAAGAGTGGCCTGGCTGCATAGCAAAGTAATATTTTCAAAGCAATGTAAGATAGTAAAAGGATGAATGAATTAATAAGGTGAATTTTATTGTTGTTGTTGTTATTATTATTATTATTATTATTATTATTATTATTGTATAAGAGTCTTTAGTGTCATAACACTTGACACTAAGCCTGATTCCTTGTCTTCACAAGGTGGAGAGAACTGATTCCCACAAGTTTTTCTCTGACGTCCACGTCCATGTTCTGACATTCATATATCCACACAAACACACAGACACACAGACACAGACACAGACACAGACACACAGACACACAGACACACACACACACACACACACACGCTGCTCATAAAGAATCTTTGATGCTCAGTCATCTTCTCTGAACCTACCTCCCTTCCTATTTAAAACTTCTCTTTAACAGACACAGTTTCTGACCATCTGTGCTCTATTCAGCACAGGGAAATGAGCTTCTCCTAACTGTAAAGAAGAGGATCTACACCATTTGCTGTGGTTTGAATGTGTCACCCCAAGTTAACTGTACACCTTCATCCTCTTGGGAAGAGGGCTGGCACAAGAGTCCACAAGAGAGATGACTATGTCATGGTGCTCAAAAATAGACCTTATGCCATCACTTTGGCTATGAATACATTTACAGTGATAGTAACAATGAACTGGGGTCCTTCTTGATCTCTTGCGCTGCCTTTCCTCCTTAGGCATTCATCCATGACAAAATTTATTATTAAACCCTCACAGACTACAGTATCTTCACTTATACTTGTCATGGTCCTTTGCTGTTAGAAGGCAATATGTGGTATTTTAAGTGAGACAGTCATAAGAGTTCCACTATCTCAGAACAAATTTCTTAAGAAATGCTTTCCTAAAATTTAGAGAGTGTAAGGATAGTGATTTTTTTTTTCAGTCCTCTTAGTGATAGATCTGTGTGTGCCTTACTCAACTTGTTCTTTTTAATCAAGGGATGTGAAACTCATTGGCAGTATGTTCCTTATGATATTGGACGCACTCCTGAATGCAGTCTACTCTTCTTCTGTTACTTTGTTGGCAATCAGCTGGCCTGGTGACACATATCTACATTTAGAATTTAGTGGAAATTCCTTGTCACCTCACATTGTCAAAGATGCCACATGAGGTTTTCCCTACAACTGTGCAATCCAGCCTGTGGCTTAGGACTGAGTGAGTCACAAGCTTGTCTCTGTGGTGAGTCTTCCAAAAATGTTAAGTGGACTGGGATTATATGAGGTTGGCTAGTAAATTTGCTCAAGCTAAAGCCTTTGAGAAACTATTGGTGTGTGTGTGTGTGTGTGTGTGTGTGTGTGTGTGCGTGTGCGTGTGTGTGTGTGTGTGTGTGTGTTTTCCTTTTTAGATGCCTTGTTGCTTTCTAATGAGAAAGAGCAAGAAAGGGTGCAGATTTGGTGGGTGGGGATGATTGGGAGACAATGGGTAGGGGAACCATAAACAGAATATATTGTATGACAAACCAATTTTCAATTTAAAAAAAAATATATATATATATATAAATAAAATAAATCTTAGTATGTAGTAAATAATATTTAAAATGTTTGTACAGTTAAAAGGTTTCTATTATACAATTAGTATAAAGTAACATGATTAGGTTTATTATATATTAAACTAATAAAATATATCTAAAATGTATCAATTTTATTTATTAAATATTATATTTAAAACAGTATCAGTTTGGTTATTACTGTAGAGCCTCCACGTTTAGGAGTTTCTTTTTTTTTACTTGCACAATTTGTTAATTTATCAATCCATGAGGCTTTCTATACTTCATACTAGCATGAAATATTTAATATAATTTAGGACAAGTAAGAAAAGTATGGAATTTTTATAGATAGACTTTATGTGTTTGCAATAATATACTTTTCATTGATGTATCACCTTACTCCAAATTTACCATGCTCTATGAAAATGGTACTTGACCTTTTAAATAGTTTTGGCTTACCAAATAGCATTAAACTGTCTGGAGAAAAGCTTGAGATATATTACAGGAATAAGACACTTTTCTTCTAAGTTCAGCTTTGCTTACACATAACAACTGGCTCAAATATGTATTTGCAGCCCCTCAGTTGCTACAGTCAAGGGAGAAGTGACATCAGAATCAGGAAGGAGAATCCAATAGCTTCTCTAAGACCTGTACCCCCTCTAAATATAGTTTAATAGTAGTCTATGTTTTTATGTATGTTCTCATGTTAACTGATAATTAGCATCTGCATTGCACAACTGTGTGCACACATCTACCAGCTGTACCTTAGCAATCCCCACCGCTGTACTGATGCACTAGTCCCTGCATTCTTCCTTGTATCCTAGAATCCTACTGCCTGTACATGGCAACCAGTATTTCCAAAAGTGGAGCATTTTTCCCCACAGGTAGGTTTCTGGCAATCCTCAAGACATGGAGAAAAGTACAAGTACTCCCTTGCTATCTGGTAAACCAGGACAGTGTTTTCTTCAGTTAGGAATAGCTGTCAATCTGAGAAAATAAGATAACTTCCTTGAGCAGCATGCTTCAACCCTAGGATAAGTGACTACTATTTAATATTTTTAGAGATTTTTATTTTTCATTGATCATAAACATAATCAACTATCAATCATTTACAGTCCCTTATTCAAACAAGAATATGATTTACCCCAATTAACTTGTTATTAACTGATTAAAATGAATACTGAGGATACATATTTCATAGTTCTCTTTACTTATCCTGTAATATAATATATAATTACATATATGATATATATGATGACATTTCTTTTCTTATGGTTTTTTGAGACAGGGTTTCTCTGTGTAGCTCTGTGCCTTTCCTCGAACTCGCTTTGTAGACCAGGCTGGCCTCGAACTCACAGAGATCATCTGCCTCTACCTTTCTAGTGCTGGGATTAAAGGCGTAAGCCACCACTGCCTGGCCTAATGACATTTCTTAATAGGGCATAATTATCTGCTTTCAAACGTTATTATCATCACATTTCACACTGGATGTTTAACATGAACTCAGCACTAGTTTAATATATTTACATACAGATGCTTATGAATTAAGTCAGCTTATGTTTAAAAAGGCATCTAAAATATACATTAACTTTCTTCAATTATTTAATGCAATGTTTAACTAATGATAGATAAGTAGTTTGTCCAAGATTCTCTAGCTCAATTAAATTGCAGAATAAATATAGACAAACAGTGAGTCTGTGCCTGGGGTTGTAATCTATGTTCTAAATACTGTATGACTGTCTTAAATTCTAAGACACAGTCATTTATAACTGAGAAATATTTATTTCCTGCATATCTGAATTGTTCATATTCTGAAAGCATGAGATGTTCTTCCTGTGTCTGGATCTGGCAGAGAACAGAACATGTTAAAGAATTAGAAGTGTTTAAGTGATCATTTGCACCATTGTATAAAACTTGTATACTGCCTAAGGTTTCATTGCCAATCATCATTAACATCTAAAAATGAACAGGAAGTTTCTAACACATAAGCTTCTCAAGAACATGTTCAAAACACTAACAACACACAAAATGTAAATAGCCCAGAGAAACAAATCATCATATGATCACCATATTTCATTTAATTTCCGCTCAAGAATGTATTGGTTCACTCTTCCCTTTAAATGAATTTGTTTTTGTTGTGCTTAAAATAACCTAGAAAAATACGTGTTGCCCAAATTTCAAAACCACATCCTTGCTCATTGAACAACAAATCCCCGTGTTCTGGGCTTTTCTTTCTGAACATTATGTCTTCTAAATTCATGTGACTTTTTTATCTGTGGGTCTCCACATGTACAGACTGCAATATACTTGTGGTTTAACGAGAATACTTGTCTTGTTAATCTTAAAAGATGAATATGGAATTGGCTTCTGTTTATTCAATGATACAATAGAAAACTAAAACAATTCAAACTCCCTTTTAATGCTGTGATAGAGTTACTTTTCCTTTGGGAAGAGATCCAATTTTAAATGCATAAATCTTACTGATGCTGAGAGTTTGGTTGTTTGCCTCATATAGCAACATTATTATCATAAAGCAAGTTCTCTATTTTTCTTCTTAAATTACTGCCTGTTTTTAATAGATTCTGAACACTGTGCTCGATAAAAAAGAGATGTTGATGGATTCTTTAATCTACAACTTCTCACTATAAATGAGGGAATATAATGAAGTAACTCAATGTGTAGCATTTTCTAGATGTCAGTGCCTGGAATTATGTTTTACTTCTTCTGATGCTGTCGGGAGGAAAGGACCATTCAGAGCCCATAAATGTGGCATATTACATAATGAAAAAGAAAAAGTGACATTTGTTCAGAGATATGTTGGTAGAGCATAAATGCAAAATTGTAACAAAGAATACTCAGAGGGGGGCTATAAGATATTTTAAGCCCTGCTCTCTCTCTTTCATTTGTTTCTCCTCCAGTTCTGTGTTTTAATTAAAAGAGTAAATTGAAACAGCCCGAATCTTTTAGCACCAATGTTCTCAAGGGATGTTACACAGCCAATTGGGTTAAGAATCAGGCAACTGAAGCATAATTTTCAGCCAAGCAGTCAATGACTAGCACTCTGGCTCTGGATAAATCTCATCATCCCTTGGTAACAGTTTCAGTGCTGGCAAAGTGTGATGGCAAGTTTATCAGCTCACACTCCACTCAGGAGGACTGAAATGTCTCCAAGGCAACACTCATGGTTAAGGACTACTGGAGAGATTCCAGATCCAAGGCTGTTGAGGAAAAAATTGGAGAGAACCTAGTTGACTTCAATCATGAAGTAGTAGTTTATTAATATTTAAATGCATGAAGAAATTTAAGATAATAATGAACAGTGACTACAGCACTTCTATTGTAAAGGTCATACTCATTTATGTACAGAAAATGTGGCAAGCTGAACAATTCTGGCAATCTCATTGACATTTTCCCTTTAATTTACTGATTTCACTGTAGATATTTTGGGAGATTTATATCTACAGATAAGAATGTGGCTTAGAATATAAAGTTAGATTTTTGCTTTAGAGACCTATGGCCTTCATAAAATTGAGTTATGGACACATTTTTCTTTAATGTGCTCAAGGGTATAAAACAAAAGGAAACAAACAAATCAAAAGAAAAACTGTCAAATTAAAAAAGGAAATCCTATACATGAAGCAACAAAGCTGTCTTTCCAGTTTATTGCTCTATTAGAGCGGCCTGAAATGCCTAAGCAGCTGAAATTGGTATCTTCATCTTTTCCCTTACATATATTCTCTCCTTAGTATGTCCGTGGAATGATTTCTATTGAACAAAACCCGAGTTCTCATTACTGAGAATTATAATCATATACTGAGAAGTCCAAAACCGGCTTCTTTTCTTCTCTCATCTTGTAGTCATGGTTCCCAAAGAATGGGTTAATAATCAACAGATGAGTTCTGAACTGAATACTCTACTAGGAAGTACAGCCTTGTTAGAAGTGGGTCATTGTAAGCCTGCCTTAGTAAGAAAGTGAGAAATGCCCTTTTATATTTTCACTGATTCTCATATTCTCTCTCTCTCTCTCTCTCTCTCTCTCTCTCTCTCCAGCTCACTGCAGGATGAAATATAGAGGAGTCATCTAACTGTGGTATGAAATCTCTGAAAACAAAAACCAAAATAAATCTTCCCTAACATAGATTAATTGCCCATAGCTTTTCATCTTAACATGAAGTAGCTGACTAGAGAATTGATTCTTTTCTGGTTCAGAGTTAGTATCTATTTTTATGTTATTGTGTTAACAGGGGATTAAACTGAAACAGAAGAGCTATATATGTTCAGTAATACAGAATTTTCCCAGGCAAGTCTAGGTTATTAATTAGTCTGGGTTGACTATATCAATCTATCCATGGCATGCTACTGATGAAAATGAAGTACATTTGCCTCACAATTGTCAGATTCTCTGGACAAATCCCTCCACCAGCAGCTCAGTTCTGATGTGGACACTTTCATTTGTCTAGAGCAGATTGTGTGGAGCACAGCAGTGTCAAGAGTAAGTGTGGGGAGAGGCAACACATCTTAGAACAAGAAACAGAAGTGACACAAAGACCCGTCATCATTCCTTTCATAGTAATTCTTGAAGGAGAACTGCTGGGCCACAGGAGAGCTATATTCAGACAGCATGCAACCAGTGTCCTAAGAAAGTCTCTTCAGATCCCATCCCTAATAGTCTAGCCCTGGATAAGATCTTTAATCAAATTAACATTAAGGAAACACAAACAATGTCAAAACCAGTCAGTGTGCCTAGTGGATGGAAAAGACCTCATAAAAAAGAAGAAATAAATTTAAGTCTGAGAGAGGAAAGATTGTAAAGAGCTGATGTTGAATGGAAGTGAAGAGGGGGAAGGAAACATGATTCCTCTGTAGACTACATATTTAAAGTCCCTAAAATTTCAAAATCTGTACCTCAAAACTCTAACCCTTGTTGTGCCAGTATTTATGTCAAGGAATTTGGTATGTAACTAGGTTTATATGTGTTCAACATAGGAGGCCTACAAGATGTGACTGATAAACTACATACATGTATTGAAATAGTACACCTTCCTTCATCAATGTATATAATTAAACATTTCCAAAGATGCACATAAAAATTTCTAAAATTATAATGACAGATGAAATATAAATTTAAGGATTTTGCTTTATTTTGGGAAATGGCTTAGCAATGAATAGTGCTTACTGCTCTTGTGTGCTCCCCTGTTCAGTTCCCAATGCCCACATGATGACTAACAACTATCTATAACTCCAGATTCAGGGGGCCTTACACTTCTGATCTGTTCAGGCACCAGGCACATGGTAGGCACAGATACATGCAGGGAGGAAAACTCTTACACATAGAATAAAGTAAATACAAAACTATTTGTTGTGTGAAAATCACTGTGATATTGGGACACATTTCTTGAAATTTAAGACTAAAATCAAAACAAAAAAAATCACAAAGAAATGGAAAAGAGAGCAACATTCCTCTACCAACTATTTGGTAAAAGGGGGAAGGCAGATTTCAAAAAGCCTTGTATAAATTTCAGATTATTTATCATTCAGGACAGTGATGGGCATCTTAGCCACCAGAATAATGGCTTTAATATAAGCCAAGCAATGTGCCAAACGTTTTTGCAAACTTCTGGCCTGACTAGGGCAAACTCGTTCAAAAAGTACTTTCTGTTCCATTAAAAAAAAATCCCTATTAAGGACATATATCTTTATTTTTAATTAAAATGTAATTATTTTTTATTTATTAATCATTTTTATTTATTATATTTTTTTAATTTTACACATCAGCCATGGGTTCCCCTGTCCTCCCCCCTCCCGCCCCTGCCCCCCCTCCCCTCCATTCCCATCTCCTCCAGGGCCAAGACTCCCCTGGGGATTCATTTAAACCTGGTGGATTCAGTACAGGCAGGTCCAGTCCCCTCCTTCCAGGCTGAAGTAAGCCTAAGGTTCCAAACAGCCAGCTCATGCACTAAAGATAGGTCCAGGTCGCACTGCCTGCTTAACTGGTTAAAGCGCCTGTCTGGTAAAATGTATTTAAATCACCTCCCTTCCCTTCTTCTACTCAATCCCTTCTCTGTCTCCCAGATCCATGTTCTCTTTTTTATTGTTGTTAGATACTACATTCATTTATAAATGCTTACATACAGACATACAACTTTCTAAGTCTGTTTACTGCTGTTTTAAGTATGTGATTTTAGTACTGACTTTGTGACATTGTATAACCGAATGAAGAACTCATTCCTCAGATAACAAACTCTCCATCTCTCCATCATCTTTAGTTGTGTATAATTCTTTGTTCAGGAATTGGTCTACTAAGATGGTCCTCTTCTATATAAACTTGTCTATTGGTGTTGTCCTTGTGCAAGTCCTGGTTAGGGAGGCAAATTGTGAAGGTATTATGGGTAAAATTCTCTTATCCTTTCTAGGAGACAGGATACCTCAGCCTTCATCTGACATTATCTTGTTCTTACATATTCCTAGCCTCTACAATCATGTGTTAAATATACCCTTTATATTTATAAAAAGTAAAACTAGCAGTGTTAGATATTTATTTTCAAAATATTTACATTGATTCTACTAGTATTTTGCTATCACTGGCTAAAAATGCCTTTTAATCTCTTAAACATATGCTTAAGTAGTTTCCAATCAGTTTATCTTACTAATTATATAAATTGTAGTGTATGCGAAGAATATTGAAACAGCATCAGCTATGAAGAACTATTCTGCCCTTGGTAATTCCCCTCTTTAAAACAAAAGTTCAAGATAATAGTATTTTTAAAGTACAATCATCATTGGTGCTGGAGAGATGGAGTGGAAGTTAACAGTGTGTGTACTTACTAAAATCTAATCTTCTCATTATTATTGAGTAAATAGTACAAAACACATTTAGTATTGAGATAAAGTAGTTCTTACATGTTGTAAGCAACTCCTTTTATTACTTCTTTTACTTTTTGAGATTATGATATGATAACATCACATTTCCCTACAACTTCCTCCCTCCAAACTCTCCAACATATCCCTTCATGCTTCCTTTCAAATTTATGTTCTCCTTGAATGCAACCACTATTTGAAAACTATATCTAATTTTTTATTAAGAGATTTTCTGTTCATTTTACATATCAACCCCAGATTCTGCTCTCCTCCCTCCTCCCACCTCCCAAGCTTCCCTCCAAACTCACTGCCCATTCCCACCTTCTCCAAGGTAAGGTCTCCCCTGGGGAGTCAGCAGAGCCTGGTACATTCAGTTGAGGCAGGTCCAAGTCCCTCCTCCCTGCACCAAGGCTGAGCAAAGTGTCTCAGCATAGGTAGTAGGTTTCAAAAAGCTGGCTCATGTACTAAGGACAGGTCTCACTGCCTCAGGGCTTCCTAAAGAGTTCAAGCTAATCAACTGTCTCACTTATACAGAAGGCCTAGTCCAGTACCATGGGGGCTCCTCATCTATTGGTTCACAGTTCATGTGTTTTCACTAGTTTGGCTAGTTGTCTCTGTATTTTTTCCTTTGGTCTCAGTATCTCTTGCTCATATAATCCCTCTTTTCTCTTGTCAAATGTAAGGTCAAATAATTTTGTTTCACACTGTATCATTGAGGACTTAATCTAGAGAATAACATAAACAGCAAAAGTGAAGAAGAATCTAATTAATTTCTATCATATTTTGATTGGTAATGTGAATATTGATTTTATAAGACCAATTGTATTAAATAAGGTTACTAAGTCCACACAATATAAACCTAAAATTTATTTTAAAAACTAAATGTAATATTAGAAATAATATTGTGTATAATTTATGTGAATTAACTAAAGTGTGAGACCTGATAACAGTCTAAGAAGTGCCAGAGTTCAGTGACAAACAGCTAGGTGTCAGTGTGTTTCATTTATGAAAGGCCCCCATCCTAGCCACAGAATCAGCTAGGTACTTAAATATATTAAGTTGTTCGTGTCATCCAGAACATAATACACACAATTAACAATTGTTCTTTTTACTTTTTGTGTAGTGTCATATATTCTTCAGAGTAAATGATAAAACATTTTGAGACTCTGATATGAGGACTGTTAAATTTGTGAGTTATTTCCTTTTTTGTTCATTTCTAAGACTAATATGTAAGAAGTACAATGTTTATTTAACTATTAAAACTTTCATTAAATTGTACACAGGGGACTTTTGCAATAAACTATTGCTCATTACTTGTATTTCCACACTTAAATTTTGCAATTTAAAATGATCATATTTTATTTATTCTGTTTAATATTTTAGTGATTATAGAAAACTCACATCACAAAATATATAAATTTGAATGTTTGCATATAAAGTTAGTTTTCCTAACATATCTATAAATTTGCTGTGGTCTGAAACATCCTTGATTATTTATTTATTTATTTATTTGTTTGTTTGTTTGTTTATTTATTTATTGTGTTTTTGATAAAGGGTCTTCATATGTAGTCTTACCTGACCTAGAATTCACTATGTAGCTCATACTTGTTGAGTATGTGAGGTCTGCTTTCCTGGATGTCCCAAGTTTTCAGATTATACATATATTTGGCATCATCACACATATTTTCTAACATATAGGAGATGCATGATATCAAGAAAACATATGTTCTCAAAACTCCTCTTAATAAAGGATGCTTGTGCAATAAAGCCATGTGCTTATTAGGTTTTTTGATGTACTAATGAGTATATAGCCATTTCTTGGATTATTTTTATAAACAGTATTTTGTTTTCTTCTGCTCTAACAAAGTCTTTTCCTTTTGCTTAGTTCTTGATTTCTCATTACTCTTATTCTTTGTCTTTATTTGTTTTAATTTCTACTAAGTCCACTGAATCCACCAGGTTTAAATGAATCCCCAGGCGAGTCTTGGCCCTGGAGGAGATGGGAATGGAGGGGAGGGGCTGGGGGGAAGGTGGGGGCAGGGGCGGTAGGGAGGAAGACAGGCAAACCCATGGCTGATGTGTAAAATTAAAACACAAATACAATAATAATAATAAAAAATTAAAAAATATATAACAATGGTCATATAGAGTACTAATTAATTCTAGAGAAAAGGCTTCGATTAGCTGCCTATACATGTCTTTGTGTTTGAGTCTCTTTTCCGTTTTCTGCAGGAAATCATGGCCAGGCCTAACATCAAATGAAATCTCCAGGAAGAAGATGGGGCCCCACAATGATAATTCCACATGTAAAATAATATCACTAAACTGACAAACAGATCAGCTTTGGACTACAAAGTGCTTAGAGCAATTCTGAGATGGCTAGGTGAGATGATCCAGTTTCAAAGACTACTTGAATAAGGACTTGAGATAAACCCTGAACTTTGGAATTCTTTAATAAGATATACATATTTAACTTCAATATAGCATTTAAATAATGAACAATAAGCATCAATAACATCTCCAATTATTCCTGTTATTTTTGTCCTACCTACTTGATACATAGTATGGCTAATATTCATTTCTGAATGTTTTGAAAAAATTCCCATTTATCTGTCTATGTTTAAATTGAACCAGATTTCCTGAAAATATTCAATCATATAACTTTATAATATTGCTTTGAAAATGTTTCATATTTTTTCTCTGAAAACTACTTATTTTCAAGTTAAATGTCTGTTTTATGTTTAAAACAACACTCTCTAATATGTAAATGCACATTTTTCTTAAACTTTGTCTAATTATATTACTCTTTATTTTTCATTTCATTGCATTGATTTATTGTTTGTGTGTGCATACTCATGCCATGAGATATTTGTAGAAATCAGACTTTGAGGACTCGGTTCTTTCCATCTACCTTGATGAAGCAAGCAGGGTCTTTCTTGTTTCTGCTGTGCTCTGTGCTCTAAGCTAGCTGACGCATGGACTTCTGTTTAAAACTTTTTTTTAGCTCCAGTCTCACTAAAGGGAGTTGAGACTGCTTGCACACATATGCCATACATGTGATTTCTTTTTACAGAAGTTCTGAGTATCAAACTCAGGTGGCCAGGCTTCAGTGCACAGCATTTTTTCTGGCTTACTGGCCACCCTATTATCCTACATATTTTTCTAGAATTATATGTAGCTTCATTCTTATGTTTGTTTAATAAAGCCCTTCTATATAATGAAACACATATGTAGATTTTTAATAGAACTATAAATTATAATATAACTTATATAAGTATATAAGTAACATAATGAAATCAAAATAAAGACTTCATTATTTTTCATTTATTATAACTTATTGGCTTTTATTCTTTTCTTCCCTCCCTTCTGTAAATATTATTGTGTTTGAAAGCAAAAATTGAGGATGTAGGAGTAAATATAAGAATAAGAGATAAGATTATTGTAACAATAGCTAAGAAATTCTAACCTTATCCTAGGAAATGTATGAATTATAATGTATATAGAACAAATAATGAAAAATACATATATATTGGGGTAGTTCAAATATCTCAGTTTGTAGACTGGCTACTATTACATTTAATTTTTAGCAGTTATTTGATATTCTGATATTACTGTGCTTTTTTAACCTTACTTGTCTTTTGCTTATATATTAGGTAATAATAAATAATAATTAAACATCAAAAGATACTTTGCTCCACATCTTAGATATTGCAGTAATGTATTTTGTCTTCGAAATTTCTCATACTAAGATATAACTGGATAATCTATTGTGCTGTAATGTCACACTTGAACATTCATATAAACTGTTTTACAGACTGTTCTTTTAATACTATTGTAATTTTTATGACAAAAAGTATTATTTGTAAACAAAATTATGATAATTGAATTTATATAGATCCATAAAAATAAATACACTTTTATTAAATAAATTCATTTTATTGTCCAATGCATTAATAACTACAATTCCCATGTGTCCCACCTAATAATGTAGTCTATGAAAATATAGAGTTGGACACTTGAATTAACGTCTTAAATATTAAATTTCATGGGTTTGGACTGATTTGAAAGTATTAGAAGATGGATGTAATCTCTGCATATTAATATATAATAAATATTAAATCAGAGAGATTGAGAAAAGAAATATAATTAAAACTAATGTTACAAAAGAAATAATGGTTCTAAAGTCTTAAAAAGTTAGTTTATATTTTAATATAATTAGTCATCTAGCATAGTATTTTACTTTTATATAGTTAGATAAAAAGGGTTAATATTTTAAAATTTTACTTTTCAGTTTAAAGGAACTTTATAGGCTGCAATGATTATAATATATTATCGACTCTCTTTGCTCACAGGAATTTAATTGATCAACTTAGACTTATACTTGTAAAACAAATAGGATACATATAAAGCATATATATATATTAATATCATATAATATATTGTGAGTATTTGGGACAAAATTTGTAAGAGTAATTACATTTTATTTAACATTTTTCCTTTTTGATTCTGTGCTGGAGTTTATCTAAAGCTAAATTCTTATGCTTCAGCTTCTCAGCATATCACATGTTATTTGACTAAAAATAAATATTATCACAAAAGAGATACTACTCTTTGGAACCTCCAATTATTCTCTGCCATAAACATACATCAGGGATCAGAATTAAGTCCAACAATTTACTAAGGTCAGATTTTTATGAATATGGTGGTTTAAATAAGAATAAACCTCAAAGGCTCATATATTTGAATGCTTGCTTTTGACACTATTTGAGAAAGATTAGAAATATTAGGTTGTGTGGCCTTAATGGATTAAGTGTAGCCTTGTGGGAAGAAGTGTGTTACTGGGGTGAGCTTTGAGATTCCAAAAGCCTACTACACCAGGCAGAGTCTCTCTCTGCCGATGGATAAAGATATCTCATCTATAGCTCTGTTTGCATACTGCCATAATCCCCAGCCATGATGATAATGAACTATAAGCAAGCTCCCAATTAAATGCTATCTCTTCTAGAAAATTCTCTTTTTTCATGGTGTCTCCTCACAATAATAGACTAGTGACTAAAGACAAGACTGACCACGTTATTTGTCAATGGAATGTAGACTTCGGAACTTCGAACTAGAAAAGTTATTAAACACTAGAAGTGAGGCTTAATGACCAATTCTAGTAAGAGCCTGGAAGACAGTGATAAGAGGCTCAGCTCAAGAAATTTAAGAGGGAAAGTACTTTAGTAATGGGCCTAGAGACCACTTTTGCGATATTTTTAGCAAAGAATTTAACAGATTTTCTTCCCTGTCGTAAAAATTCTTCCTGAGGCTAAATTGAAGAATTTTGGATTAATAGCATTGACAGAGGATATTTCAAGACAGCCAAACATTGATTGTGTCTTATGGTTATGAGTAGTCATTTTTATGTAGATCTTTAATAAAAAGGTTCAGATTGAACAAAGAGAAATAAAAATGGACAGTATGAGAGTAAAACAGCCGCAGGAAGATGACATTGTTGTCAAGTTCTATGCTCAAGAAAGTAAAAAGCTTAAAGAAAAGATAGAAGCTGTATGAAATAACGGGCAAGACCCCACCCTGATAAGCTCCCAATTTATAAAAATTAAACAAGTATTTAAGCAGTGAAGAAAACAATTGACAACAGAATTCTGGTGCAAATTTAATTGAACAAGAAATGGGAGTCTCAGCCACGTCCAGCAGCAGGACTTGGAAGCTTTGGCCACACGGATCTGGTAGAAACAAAGATTTAAAACAGAGATTATAGATTCCCACTCCAGTAGCTAAAGCAAGCTACTGAGGCCAAGCACATGTCAGGGCTGTCTCTGAGTGGCAGCCCAGATAAGCCATTCCATAAAGGTGTGGACATGAAGCCTGAATTATGTTGGAGCTCTCAACATCTTTCAGATGCCAGAACTGTGCAACACAAGCCAAGAAGAGCTGCAGACAGAGTTGGAGATCTGAAGAGTGTTTTGCCAACCAACATGGAAATGCAGATTTGGAGTTTGCCAAGGAGCTTTTCAGTTGCTTTGGTTCAGTATTTGCTCACTATGCTACCTTTCCTTCTTTTTGAAATGGTAATGTATATTCTGTGCCATTATATGTTGGCTTTTGTGAATAGAAGAATGGGGTAGCTAGGGATAAGGAAAAATTCATTTGTATCTAGAGGCTAGAATTTTTCAATATGAGGGTATTCAGAAATAAGTTTCTGTCTATCTGATTGCTCAAACAAGGAAACAGATACACACTCTGATGATAACTTTCTCATTACTTTATCTTAAGATTGGTCTCTGACTGTATCTGCCTCCACAAAGCCACATATCTATGCACTGCTGCATACAGCTACATATCTTTACATACATATATCTTTTCACATGGTTATACATCTTTCTTTTACATTTCTCTTCTACATCTCTTTTCTATACAGCTTCATCTTCCTTGCCCCCACACAGTTACAAGTCTCCACACAGCCACAGTTAAGCATCTCACTTACACAGCTCTCTCACCATACAGCACTTTACACAGTTCCTAGGCACAGCTCCTCTCTGTAGCAGTAGCTCTTTCACACAGCTCTCTTACACTCACTCACACACAAACTTCTAGATTATTCACTCACTCTTTACTCACACTTTCACCCACTCACTCCCTCACACTTCTCTCATGCTTCTTCCTTTTCATCTCTCACTAAATACACACACACTTCACTCACATTTTACAGCAGCTCTCCCATAGCTCTGCACATCCCTCTCTCTCTCTGTACTGCCACTGATGCTGCTGTCCTCTCACACTCAAACTTTGGACAATTACAAGATACATTTTCAGGGTCCTACCCATTCTCATAACACAAGGTAAGTCATGTATTTTCTCTTGGGCTAGTAAAGTCCCACGGACCCATGCATGCAGCATTCAGTTGATGAGAAATCCCCAACAGTAAACAACTGGCTGAAACTTGAGTGATCAGGGCACTAGCATAAAGAGAGCTACTGGAGGGAGCTATATCTCAATATAAACAGTCTGGCCTTGATTTAGCAATAACATCTGGTAATTAGTATTTGTGTATTTTCTGCAGGGGCAGTTTAGTCTGTTTTGAATTTGTTCTGAAGTGTAAAATTGGCTGTCTTTGAGACTGAGAATACTGTTGCTCTCCTGTGTCAGTAACAAATAGTATTCTGGTATTATTTCTACACATCAACATTACACAGCTTAAACAGAAATCAACTTCTTGATAATCCACCACTATAATTCTTGAGATGAACACACAAGCCATGGGAAAACACCCATAGCTCTTTTAATGAAAGAAATGCAGTAGCAGATGAGAAAAATTACAGACTGGAGCAGTAAGTCCATAACAGTCAGTAAAGTCAGTAATTTCATGGCTTTGCCCAGTGGGGTTCCCCACCAGGTAGTTACATGTCTGGTGGATTGGTATGTCAACCACTAGTTTTCACCTGCTGTATTCTCCCACAGCCCTTTGCAGAAAATATGTGTTCTGCTTTATGATTTTGATTTTACAAGGCGTCATAACTAAGAGATTGCCTTGAGTCTCAGAAAAGACCTTGAAGTTTTAAACAGTGTTGTGACTGAAGGACTATTGTAGTTGTTTGTTTGTTTGTTTGTTTTGCTCTTTATAGGCCTGTAGTTGGAGTTATCCTGCCTGGCCCACAGTCAGGACAAATCTCTCTCACCTGCCAGGCCCATAGATGCTCAGAACCAACCAAGTAAACACACAGAAACTTACATTGTTTAGAAACTGTATGGCCATGGCAGGCTTCTTGTTATCTACTTCTATCTTAAATTAACCCATTTCTATTAATCTATACTTTGCCACATGGCTTGTGGCTTACCAGTACCTTACATCTTGTCATGGCGGCAGCTGGTGGTGTCTTTCTCCACTCAGCCTTCCACCTCCCAGAATTCTCTTTTCTCTTGTCCCGCCTATACTTCCTGCCTGGCCACTGGCCAATCAGAACTTTATTTACACAGAGCGCTATCCACAGCACTTCCCCCTTTCTTTTTTTTTTTTTTTTAAGGAAGGTTTTAACTTTTACATAGTACAATTACATATAACAAAACAATCATCAAACAAGAATTACAGTTACAATATTAAAGAAGATATCCTATCTATCTTATATTTGTGAGTCTAAGGTTTTATATCTAACTTATCTTTTATCATAACTGAGGAAATTATAACTATCTAGTCTTCAACCACATCCAAGATCTCAGAAGGATATAATATTACCTGAGAACCGGGAGAAGGATGTAAGCATTTTTCAGGTGTCTTGCAAGAGTAGACAGAGACAGATGGCAGCCTGGACAGTCACCTAATGTTCTTTTGTAAAGTTGGGGCATTTGTCTTTAGCCCACAGGGCTAGAGTCTCTTGGTCACTTCTCTCAGTGTCCTGTAGAATGTTTGGCAGTTTCCTCTGCAAAGCAGGAACCTGAAGGACCATTTTGTCAAGCAAAGTTCAGTGGTCACCTTTCTATGGGTCCTGCATGTCCAGTCGATCAAGCAATCCAGGCAAGAACAGATTCTTGTCCAAATGGCTATTTTTGCCAAGGTGAAGATAAACTCCATATGAAGTGTCTTCAATGCCCATCCTCCTCTCTGAAGTAAATTGGTGCTGCCAGGAGCAGACATGTCTCACTGTTCAGAAAGTCTAAATTTTAAAAATATTTTAAATGCCATATTCTGTAGGTCTTTGAATTATTTGAAGATTACCTATCTATCTGAAATATCTCTATGTATATGTAGAAGACTTAAGTAATATGGCTACAAGTATGATTATCATAGATGATTAATTATTAATCTATTTTTAATTATCCACTACTATTTAAAATGAGCTATACAAACATAATACCTTAAAACATGAGTAGAAATATGCACACAGTATAACAAAATTAAGTTTGTATCAATAGACTAAAGTCTATACCAATGTAAAACATTTTAAACAAGTTGTTGCTCTTTAGAAGTAAGTTCCTTACTCTACACTTTTATCCTATTATATCTATATCATGACCTCTTTTCTTCTTTAGAAAGAGATCACATTTATAATCAACTTGCTTTAACGAAAAATATTGGTTTTTCTCTGTCCCACACCAGAGGGCTCTTAACCTTTTCTTTTAACAATGTGCTTGGGTTTAGAGAAGGAGTGATCCAATTCCATCTCCAAAGCCAGCTGGGAATTTGGGCGTAGTTTTTCTTACTACTTCCTGCTGGAGGGGGGCATTGTATCTTATGGGGACACAAAGAAAATTTTAGGATTATGGAGTAGTCCATTAGGGTGAACCTCTGAGTCAGTTGCCTTGAAACCATTCTGGATGTTGGATCATCTGGGCCATGGTGTCATTGGAGACCTTTAGGGTGGTCTTGGCTGATCAAACCTGATATATCTTAATCTGGAACAAATCCATAGCCTCTGGCTTTCTGTGGAAACAAAAGCAGAGACTCCTTTCCAAAGCAACATATCCTTATATACAAATTTTGAAGTCAAGGTACCTTAAAAATTTACATATTTGTTTAACTCAACAGCTTTTATGATCAAATCTTTTTCTGCAGTTAAAAATCCCAAAGACAAGATAAACCAGATTCTCTGTGTAATATCTATTTTTGTAAGACTGAAACGCTGTTGTGGCTGCTGGCTCTGCCCACCTCAGCTTCCCAACATGGCGGTGGTACAGTTTATCACCAGCTCTGGGTCTGCAGCCGTGTGTACCATCAACTATCAGAAGCAGTTCTATCAAAGCAGTGCAAAGCCCAGAAACCTTTTTTTTTTTTTTTTTTAAACTAGCAAAGGCTAAATCTATCATGCAGCAGAGTAAAGTGTCACTTGTAGACTCCTCATTCCCCCCATGTTGCAGGTCAGACTCACACGCCAGGAACCTGCCATAGTAGCTCAAACTGGCAGGCTGCTGCTAACTTGAGAGAGACAACTAGGAAGCTGTTTTTAGCTCCGCCTTAGAATTTTTTTCTCAGGTTTTAGGTGGAAACTCTTGCCAATAGGTTGGGTGCCATTTGTAGTTGGAATTATCCTGCCTGGCCCACAGTCAGGACAAAACTCTCTCACCTGCCAGGCCCATTGACGCTCAGAACCAACCAAGTAAACACACAGAAACTTACATTGTTTAGAAACTGTATTGCCATAGCAGACTTCTTGTTATCTACTTCTTCTATCTTAAATTAACCCATTTCTATTAATCTATACTTTGCCACATGGCTTGTGGCTTACCAGTACCTTACATCTTGTCATGGCGGCTGCTGGCTGTGTCTTTCTCCACCTAGCCTTCCACCCCCCAGAATTCTCTTCTCTCTTCCTATACTTCCTGCCTGGCCACTGGCCAATCAGAACTTTATTTACACAGAGCGATATCCACAGCATAGGCCTGCAACCAAATCCCAAATAAATTCATGGAGACGTATTCTTACTCATGAATGCATGGTCTTAGCCTAATTTGCTTCTATCTAGTTTTTCTTAACTTACATTATCACATCAATTTTGTCTCTGGGCTTTTACCTTCCCCTATTTTATACACCCTGCTTTTCCTCTAACTCTGTGACTAATTGTGTGGCTGTGTGGCTGGACACTGGAGTCCTCTTTCCTTTCTCTTTTTCTCATTCATCCCTTCTCCTTCTATTAATTATCTCTGTCTGGCAGTGCCACCTGTTTCTCCCTTGCATAGCTATTAGCCATTCAGTTCTTTATTAGACCCATCAGGTATTTTAGGCAGGCAAAGTAAGACTGCTTCACAAAGTTAAACAAATGCAACATAAATAATGCAGCCCAATTTTGCACCATTAATCAAAGATTCCACAGCACAAATGAATGTAACACATATGTTGTTTTTTATGCCAGTACCAAGCTGTTTTTATTATGGTAGCTCTATAGTAGAGCTTGAGGTCAGGGATTGTGATGCCTCCAGAGGCTGTTTTATTGTACAGGATTCTTTTGGCTATCCTGGGTTTTTTGTTTTCCCATATGAAGTTGAGTATTATTCTTTCCAGGTCTGTGAAGAATTGTGTTGGTAATTTGATGGGGATTGTGTTGAATCTGTAGATTGCTTTTGGTAAGATCACCATTTTTACTATGTTAACCCTGCCTATCCTTGAACATTTGAGACAACACACACTTTTGTTTGTAGTATAATCTATAATCATAATGGAATTGTCCAGAAAACTCTTTCTGTTTGTGAACTTTCTTAATGCTGGGAACTATGATGTAGGCTGCTGGGGAAGAAAAGGAATTAGTGTTATGACCGACAGTGCTGAACCTCACAAGCTACAACAGTAACCTGTAAGAAAAGTGTGCCCAGTGATGCTATAGTTACAAGACTGTTAATGGATTTTCTAAATGTTCTTGTGATTGTAACTGAAACCTGTTTTACAGGAAGGAATTCATTATTGGTCTTGTAAAGATGGTCAGAACACAAAGCTGGAAGAATCATAGTCCCTATGAGAGAAAAGTATCATTGTTTTTCTAAATAGTCATGCTGGCCAGCTGTCTTCTAAATATTTATGTTAACATTTGTCTTATTTAGGGTTTCTATTGCTGTGAAATGACAGCATGACCGCAGCAACTCATAAAGGAAAACATTTAATCAGGGCTATCTTAAAGTTTTAGATGTTTAATCTGTTAATGTCATGGAGGGTGTCATTCAAGTAGACATGGTGCTGGAGAGGAAGCTGATAGTCCTATATCTTGATTCATATGCAACAGAAACAACTGCGTGTCACAGAGAGGGTAGCTTGAACAAGAGATTTCACAGCATACATCCACAGTGCCATACTTCCTCCAACAAAGCCACCCTTCCTCTGATAAAGCCACGTGTTCTAATAGTGCCACTTCCTGTGGGGGCCATTTTCTTTCAGAGCACCAGGATATCTATAGATTTGTGTTGCTCACAATCTTGATCATACAATCCTTTTACTTGTAGTTGATGGTTTTTAACTGAGACAGTCACTATTTTTTTTTATCTTTTTTTAAAAAAAGATTTATTTATTTAGTATACAGAAGATCTCATTACAGATGGTTGTGAGCCACCATGTGGTTGCTGGGAATTGGACTCAGGACCTCTGGAAGAACAGTCAGTCCTCTTAACCTCTGAGCTATCTCTCCAGCCCCAAAAGAACTCTTTTTTTTTTTTCTTTTTGAGCTGACGATCAAACCCAGGGCTTTGTGGTTGCTAGGCAAGGGCTCTACCACTGAGCTAAATCCCGAACCCCTATTTTTTTAAAATGTTGAGAATAAACAACTGTGAGTACCTAGTCATACATCTGACATCTATATGAATCTTGTTTCCCAGCCCCAAAATCTCAGAAATAGGAGCAGAAAAAACATAAGACCCAGCGGATGGGTAATGGTGTTATAAAAGACATGGCAAACCTGTTTTATACATTGGCTATTAACTGGTGTGGATACTCACATAAGACCAGCATATGATCAAGCCAGTTGAAAATTCAAAAATAGAGTGGGGAAAGAATCCTTTGAAAATTTCATATAATACATTTTGATCATAATATTTCCTTTTCTCTAACTCTTCTCAGATAATTCCCTATCCTCCCAACTTTATGTTCTTTCTCACTCAACAACAACAAAAAAAGAGGAAAACACAAAACAAACTAAAAAATACACAAGAAGACATACAGTTCAATTTGTATTTGCTGACTACTGAGCATGAGGCCCGAACTGAAGTATTGATATACCAAGTCTATTGAAGTAAATAGATTGTCCCTCTTCTGCAGATATCAAATGTGAATAATTGCTTGGATATCGATGGTTCTTCATGTCCTCTACCCCTCCTCAGTGCTTATATTTTGTCCAGTTTGGGCTCTTGCACATACTGTGCATGTTGTCACTTTCTCTGGGGGTTCAAACAATTTCAAGTTTCAAGTTTAAACAACAAATTTGAAAAAAAATTAGGAAATTTTACCAAAATTACAATCGTTAGAACATACACAACTAATAACATGTTAGGGATGGGGGGGAAGGCAGTGGCAGGAGGGGGAGGACAGGGGAACCCATGACTGATATGTAAAATTAAATTAAATTATATAAAAAAAGAAATAAACATACCAACCAGGTAAAAAAGAAGAACAAGAGTTTCTCCATCAAAAGACAAATTCACTGAGCTGGGAGACTCTCTGAGGACAACAGAGTTATATTCATTGCTCAAGTCAAAGATCCTTATTCCTCCAGAGATGATTTTATCAGCTTCAAATGACCTCTCTTGGGCTGATGTCATCCTAAAAAATAGTTTTCCTGAACCTTGGTAGGGCTTGTAGGCTCTTTGTTTAACCTAAAGAATGGCTGAGTCCCCCCTTAATGAGGACAGTTTCTGAGTCTCCAATTGAGTGTTTGTCCTTAAAGAAAGAACAAAGCCAATTCTCTAAAAAAGAATCTTGTTTTTTAAATTGTATTTCATTTTTTTATTATTTAAAACTATTTTTGAATTTAAAAAAAAATCCTGTGGGTGTGTAGGTAAAAAGACAGGCCTCCCCCATAAACTCCATTTCCTAGATGATGTTTTATAGAGTATATAGATAAGCAATGGAGCAAGATTCTCTATATATGTGGCTGTCAGTTTCATAAACATAAAAGAATATTTTAAAATAGTAGAAACTTAGTTCCCGTTTTGTTACTCAAAAGCAAACAGTTCCTTGGAAGACAGAATGTAAGATTTTGTTTGTATTGTTTCATGCCTTACTTGAGTTACAAAGGAGAATAAATTTTCTTGGCTTTTCATTTTAATTATTGACATTTATTTGGACTTTAGATTTCATCTTTATTGGATCCTCATTTTTTCTATTGCAATTCTGCAATATCAGTTTGTTTCATTTTCTCATTTTTCTGAAATTGTTATTTTCTTCTGATTTTTAGATATCCACCACTACATGTGGCCCAACTTGACAAATAAGTATAATCAATATGTAGTCATTTTATTACATTTAATGTGAGTGTCTGTCCAAACATGTGAAGGCATATTTGCCACAGTGCTGAGTTCAGAGGACTACTTATGGGTGAAGGATAAAAATTCTTCAAGCTTTGAAGGTAAGGACCTTTACAAGCAGAGAAGGCCTGTATTCATATGTAAAAAGACAGATCATTAGCAACCTTGACTCTACTTACAGTACTTTTCTAGGTAGCCTATAATATTCTACAAGTATTCTAAGCATGAAAATGTGCACATCTTTGGAGGGAGATCTTATCTTGCCTGTCATAATACTCATGTGAATTTGTTTCTGTCAAATAAGCAGAGAGAAACCAACAGCTATTATTCATTATTTAGTGCACCAGTCAAAAACTAAAGTCTATAATTTATAAATACAGCATCAAAATTACACACAGAGATCCAGAAGGAATCAGAACAGCTAAAGGACCATACATTTGTTGAAAAATTAGCAGTTTTAGCTAGACTGTAGGTAATGGCCTGGTAGCTTTGCAGTCCAATTAAAAGATTAAGGCTGTGTTGGAAATAGAAACAAATCACTACAGGGTAAATAAAATTCACAGAATTATTTCAGTCAAATTACCACACAAAATAACAACCATCTCTGGAGGACAGCAGTAAGTAAGTAGCATATGTAATGTTCAATTCTGACAAAGAATTATGAGGCATGGAAAAAAAAATAAGCAAGTAAGAGTAGTTTATGCACTGGAAAAATAAAATGGATGTGATAGAACTTGCCTTTAAAGTAATCAATATGATAGACTTAAGAGGCTGACAGGCATTAGAAGGATCAAAGTATTTTTTTAAATTAATAGTCTAAATGGAAAGGACACAGAGTAAAATTAAAGAAAAAACTTAATGAAGCAAAGATACAATGTAATAGAAATCTTGAGTAAAATAGTGAGAACAATCTCACCACAGTAAGTGAATCTATGAAAAAGGCAGCTGTGTCACAGTTAATGCCAGATGGTGAATATTTATCAATACAATCAAGAACAATTCAGCAAGATTCATTTGTGATAATCTGTCCATCATTGTATTAGAAGCTATAGACAAGCAATTAGACATGAAATAGAATAAAATAATCTGTGTGAAAAAAGAAGTAAATTTATCTCTATTAGAAATATCAAAAATAACAGAAAATCTGCAAAAAATGTAATTTTTTCTATAACAAATGCAATGATGTTTAGCATACAAGATAAATGCTCAAAGCTCAACTCAATTTCCATGAAGATGTAGTGACTTTTTTAAAAATTGAGAAAAATGAGAAATTTAATGTATAATAATAATAAAAAGTGCATAAAATTATGAAAAGTAATGGAAGAATTTTATATTGATAGCTGTAAGACTTAAGGTTATAAAACTTATAAAAGGGCTGAAATGTTTCCATCATAGTAGTTTGATCATCTGTGTGTGTGTATGTGTGCATGTCATGTGAGGGTGAGAAGTGACAATATAATATCTGCCAACAAGATATTTAGAATACCCACTAAACAGCAAATTTGTATTTCTCATTCTCCTGAGACTATGAAATCCACCATTTCTAATTTATTTCTAGGAATTTTGCTATATTTTTTTCATAATTAAGTGGAACAATACAGTCTATTTTCATTTTATGTCTTAGTTCACTGAGCATAATGTCCTCAGGGCTTTTTATTGTAGTTGTGACATATATTAGATTTCATTCTAATAGTTAGATAATAAATTATTGTTCATATACAATATATTTTCTTTATGTTCAAATCTTTCATATCTTGGCTATTGTGATCACTCATACAATGATTATGAAAATCTGCATTCTTCTTTGAAATCCTGCTTTCACTTATTGGAAGAATAACTAACCAGAAGTAAATTTTAGAGTTAAATTTTAGTCTAGTTGTACTTATATCTGTGAAAATATTCACACAGGCAAATATGCATATACACATGCACATACACACACAGTATATGCTGTTTGCAGTCCTATGAAATGGAACACAGGGACCTGTGTATTCTAAATACCCATTCAAAACCCCAAATACACCTCCAGGTTCTATATTTTGTTGAAGAACCTCTATATATGTCATTTTATTACAAAATGCATAAATTATATCCCCATAATCATTGTACAAAAATTCCATTTCTCTATACCTTTATTAAGATTAATAATGGTTCAATAATTACAAAATGATTGAATTAACAATAACAAGATGATATTTTTCTGTTGTATTTCTTTGAATTTCTTGGTAATTTTAAGTTTGATTACCCAGATCCTAACTGGGTACACAGGGAATAAGATACTGAATGTTTAGAATCTTATTAGAGATATAGCTATTAAGCATTTTTTCTGATTCTTAAATATAATGTTCATTTGATTAGTATAATCTTTATTTCCGAGCAATGACATAGTGGCATGCAAATTATATCAGGATTTCTAAAAATAAAATGCAGAATATCACAAAAGACAAGAAGACTGGAAAACAAGACGGGGACTTGCTGAGAAAGGATTCAGAGAGAGTTGAATGGGTCTGAGAAGATGATGCTCAGTAAGTATGATTATTACTATATACATATATAATATAAATACGTGTATATTACATATATATATATTTATTATATAATACATGCATGTGAAAGTATAAAAGAACAAAAATAAAATTACAGCACTCTATGTCTAAAAAATACAAAGTAAAAATTACTTTTAGAGGTAGATGTGGTCATGAGATCTTATGGCTATAATAAAACACCATGGCCAAAAGTAATATGGAGAAGAAAGGGCCAATTTGTCTCAAAGGTTACAATCATCATGAGTGGAAACAAAGGAAGCCACTCAAGACAAGAACCAGAAGGCAGGCAGGGAATCAAACTACAGAGTATTGTTGCCTAAAAGATAGCTTCCCAGGGTTCCCTCAGTTTTCCTTCTACATGACAGGGCCACATAGCCAGGTATGGCACAGCCCAATATGAACTGGGTCCTCACATATAAGTCATTAATCAAGAATGTCCTACTTACTTGTCTATAGGCAAACTGTTGGAGGAATTTTCTCAATTGAGTTTCTCCCTATATGTGTCTGTGTTTATATCAAGATGACAAAAACACTGTGATAATTGACAGACTGTCTTTTTGAAACAAATACGGTAGGAAAATATTACATTTTGTACAGGAAATTTAAATTTTCATATTTCCATGTAATCTTTCCATAATTGGAGCAAAACCAATAAGCATGTGGTGTGCAGTTGCCCTGAGTAGGAGAAGACAACTTGTATGAAATTCTGGGGCTCTTTTAACAGACAAGTGGTCATCCAACAAAATTCCTTGGAATTTTTTACTGTATTTTAAAATACAAACTGCTTGAATTATCATCCTAAGTTTTTTTTTTTTGTTTTTTTTTTTTTTTTTTTTTTTTAAATTTCATCTTGATTTCATGCAACATAAATTCTTAACCCTATGAGAATGGGTAAATTTCTAGAAACAAAAGATGAAGAGAGGATAAATAAAAAATAATCCCATAGTACTTAAACCAAAAATTTATAAAGAATGACATGGGTTACTTCCATTTGAGCTGTTGACCAAAGATCTTCCATGGAAATCCCCAAACAAGCAATATTATTGCCAAAGCTACCAGTTGTTCTCCACCAGCTGAAGGCAATGCCCTTCAATGTGCAAACAACACCTACATAAGACATCAAGGAAAGCAAAGCTGATGCTTACTTAAGACTTCATCCTTATTGACTAGTTCTCAGGGTACCTCAAGACATTCTGCACACCCTCAGAGGTGAAAAATAAACAAAAAACCATGAGTAAATCCTTCTATCTGCAATGGTGACCAGCCTGCTTGATACCCTGGTGCAATAGAGGTAATAGTGGTACAAAAATTATAGAAGTGACCATTGACTGACTATCTGATTGGAATTAAGTTCCACTCTGTGAGATGGAACCTCTGCTCAACATTGATTTGGTGGCAAAGAACCTGACACTAGACAGGGCATGGGTCTATGGGAAAACAAACCAAAGACTACACCTCTGATAAAGGAATATAACAATAAAATGACTCCTAAGGACAGTCTGCCATACTTGTAAATAAGAGTCTTGCTCATCTAACATCAGAAAAGCTTCTTCCTTTTGCAGATGAGAACTAATGCAGAGACTCACATCTGGAAAATTTGAGGAGAGTAAGAGACCTTTTAACATTCAGCCTAAAAATCTGACATGTATGACTCCAACAAATTCTTCCCCTTAAGGCTCAGGGAACTTTGGAAGAGGAAGCACAAAGATTGTAAGATCCAATAGACATGGAAGACACCAAAGGACAAGATCTCCCAGACACAATAGAAGATACATATGTAAACTCACAAAGACAGTGACAACGGCGTGCCCATGGCCTGCACAAGTCTAAACCAGATAAGGTCCCAGCAGTGAGAATGGAAGTAGAAAAAGCCCCCATCCCTACCTGACCCAGAAGCTATCTCCAGTTGACAACAGCTAGCAAAGGAAAAATTACCTTATCCAACAGATTCTCACTGGGTATAAAAACCCAGTCAAGGGAGACCCAATGATAGCAGTAGATCACAACAGAAAACAAACTCAACGGTATTTTTGGAGAATTTTGTCATGTAATGCATTGTGTAGGCATTTTTTTCAATGTCACAGGTCTTTTGCTTATATTGTAATTTCTAATTTTGTGGTTTTTATGGGATTTCTGTGTGAGCACATATGTGTCCCTGTATATGTATGTATGCATGTTGTGAAACCCCTGAATATTGTAGCTATATTTGGGACTGTTATTAATTCACTTAGATGGATAAGTAGATAATTCTGTCCATAAATAATTAAACAGAAATCTAGAAACTATTTTTCTGACCATCATATCAACAATGTCCTCTATAATGTAGCAATAGTAAATTTCAATATTTATTTATTTTTCTGTTAAATATATTCTTTATTATTATTATTATTCTTTATTCATTTTACATACCAACCACAGATCCCCATCTCATCTCTCCTCCCTCTCCTCCTAACCTTTCCCACCCTCCCCCTCCTCCTCTCCTCCAACACTATAAGTTCTCCCACAGGGGTGCAGCTAAGCCTGATATATTCAGCCGAGGCAGGACCAAGTCCCTTCCAGCTTTATCAGGAGTAAGCAAGGTGTCTGACCACAGGTAAACAGATCCAGAAAGCCAGCTCATGCACCAGGGATTGATCCTGGTCATACTGCCAAGGGCCCCTCAAACAGACCCAGCTATACAAGTGTACCTCATATGCATAGGGTCTAGTCTGATCCCATGCAAGTTCCTCAGCTTCAATCTAAAGCTCATGAGTCCCCTTGAGCTTGGTTCATTTGTCTCTATAGATTTTCCCATCATGGTCTTGACTCCCCTTACTCATTTAATCCTTCTTTCCTCTCTTGAACTGGATTCCTAGAGCTCTGCCTGGTGCATGGTTGTGAATCTCTGCATGTGCTTCCATCAGTTACTGGATGAATGCTCTCTGATGACAGATAGGATACTCACCAATTTGATTACCAGGGTAGGCCAGTTCAGGCAACCTCACCACTGTTGCTAGTCATCCTTGTGGATTCCTTGGAATTTCCCTAGCACCAGGTGTCTCCCTTATTTGTAATCTCTCCCTCTATCAAATTATCTTCTTCATTGCTCTCCCACTCCATTCCTCTGTTCAACCATCTCGTTCCCTCATTTTTTTTTGTGAGGGGACAGGTTGAGACAGGGTTTCTCTGTGTAGCTTTGCACCTTTCCTGGAACTTACTCGGTAGCCCAGGCTGGCCTCGAACTCACAAAGATCTGCCTGCCTCTGCCTCCTGAGTGCTGGGATTAAAGGTGTGCACCACCACCGCCGGCGTTTCCTCATGTTTTTAATCCTTCATCCCCTATCCTCTATTGCCCCCAATTCATCCCCAATTATTCATCGGGATCTCCTCTCTTTCCCCTTCCTAAGGAGATCTGTGTAATCCTCTTAGGGTCCTCCTTGTATCCTTGCTTCTCTGAAGTTGTGGGTTGTAGTCTGATGATTATAGTCCTTTGCTTTAACTCTAGTATCCACTTATGAGTGAGTACATATCGTGTTTGTCTTTCTGAGTCTTGAGTACCTCACTTAAGATGGTATTTTCTAGTTCACCCATTCGCCTGCAAATTTCATGATGTCATTGTTTTTTACAGTTGAATAAAACTCCATTGTGTATATGTACCACATTTTCTCTAACCTTTCTTCTGTTGAGGGTCATCTAGGTTACTTCCAGCTTCTGACTATCACATATAATGCTGCTATGAACATAACTGAGCATATGTCCTTGTGGTATGCTTGAGCATCCCTTGGTTATATGCCCAAGAGTGGTATCATTGGGTCTTGAAGTAGATTGATTCCTAATCTTCTGGGAAACCACCACACTGATTTCCAAAGTGGCTGTAGAAGTCTGAACTCCCACCAACAGTAGAAGGGTATTTCCCTTGTTCCACATCCTGTCCAACATAAGCTGTCATCAGTGTTTTTGATCTTAGCCATTCTGACAAGTCTAAGATGAAATCTCAGAGTCATTTTGATTTGCGTTTCCTTGATGACTAAGGATATTGAGCAATTCCTTAAATGTCTTTCAGACATTTCAGCTTCTTCTGTTGAGAATTCTCTGTTTAGATCTGTAGCCCATTTTAAAAACTGGATTGTTTGGTATTTTGCTGTCTAGTTTCTTGAGTTCTTTACATAATTTGGAGATCAGCCCTCTGTCAGATGTCGGGTTGGTAAAGATCGTTTCCCATTCTGTAAGCTGTCATTTTGTCTTATGTACTGTTTACTCTGTTTTACACAAACTTCCCATTTTCAAGAGGTCCCATTTATTAATTTTTGCTCTCAGTATCTGTGCTATTGGTATTATATTTAGGAAGTGGTCTGCTGTACCATTGCTTTCTAGGCTACTTCTTACCTTCTCCTCTATCAGGTTCAGTGTAGCTGGATTTATTTTTAGATGGGTTTGAGTTTTGTGCATGGTGATAGATATAGATTTATTTGCAATCTTCTACATAAATTGTTGATGTCAAGTTATGCCAGCATCATTTATTGAAGATGCTTTCTTTTTTCTATTGTACACTTTTGGCTTCTTTGTCAAAAATCATGTGTTTGTAGGTGTGTGGATTAATGTCAGGATCTTCAATTTGATTCCATTTTTCCACATGTCAGTTTCTATACCAATCACAAGCTGCTTTTATTACTATAGCTCTATAGTACAGCTTGAAGTGAGGGATGGGGATGGCTCCAGTAGTTGCTTTATTGTAAAGGATTGTTTTAGATATCCTAGGTTTTCTGTTCTTCCATATAAGCTGAGTATTGTTCTTTCAAGGTCTGTGAATAATTATGTTGGGATTTTGATGGTGATTGCTTTGCATCTGTAGATTGCTTTTTGTAAGATAGCCATTTTATTATGTTATTTCTACCTATCCATGAGTATGGGAGGTCTTTCCATTTTCTGATATCTTCTTCAATTTTTTTCTTCAAGGATTTGAAATTCTTGTCACACAGGTCTTTCACTTCTTTGGTCAGAGTTACCCCAATGTATTTTACATTATTTGTGGCTATTGTAAAGGGTGATGTTTCTCTGATTTCTTTCTTGGCCTGTTTATCATTTATGTATAGGAGGGCTATTGATTTTTTTTAGTTAATTTTGTATCCTGCCACATTACTGAAGGTGTTTGTCAATTGTAGGGGTTCCCTGGTAGAATTATTAGGGTCACTTATGTAGACTATAATAACATCTGTAAATAGTGAAATTCTTCCTTTCCAATTTGTATCTTCTTGATCTACTTTTTTTGTCTTATTCCTTTTGCTAGAACTTTGATTACTATATTGAATAGAGATGGGGAGAGTGGACAGCTTTGTCTTGTTCCTGATTTTAGTGGAATTGCTTCAAGTTTCTCTCCATTTAATTTGATGTTGGCTGTCAGTTTGCTGTAAATTGCCCTTATAATGTTTATGTTCCTTGTATTCTGAATCTCTCCAGGACCTTTATTATGAAGGAATGTTCGATTTTGTCAAAGGCTTTTTCAGCTTCTAATAAGATGATCACATGTTTTGTTTTGTTTTGTTCAGTTTGTTTATATGATGGATTGCATTGACAGGTTTTCACATATTGAACCATCCCTGCATCTCTGGGAAGAATCCTACTTGGTCATGATGGATGGATTTTTTATTACATGTCCTTGGTTTCTGTTTGCCAGTATTTTGTTGAGTATTTTTGCATCATGTTCATGAGGAAGACAGGTCTGTAATTCTCTTTTTTTTTGTTTCATTTTTTGTGTGGTTTGGGTATCATGGAAACCATAGCTTCATAAAAAGAGATTGGCAATGTTCCTTCTGTTTCCATTGTGTGGAATAATATGAGGAGTATTGGAATTAGTTCTTTGAAAATATGGTAGAATTCTGCACTGAAACAATCTGGCCCTGGGCTTTTGTTGTTGTTGTTGGGAGACTTTTAATGACTGCTTCGATTTCTATATGAGTTATAGGTCTATTTAAATTGTTTATCCGGTCTTGATTTAATTTGGTATATGGTATGTACCCAGAAAATTGCCCAATTCTTTTAGAATTCCCAGTTTTGTAGAATACAGGTTTTTGAAGTATGACCTGGTGATTCTCTGGATTTCTTTGTTGTCAGTTGTTATGTCTCCCCTTTCCCTTCTTATTTTGTTAATTTGGATGCTCTCTCTCTGTCTTTTGGTTTGTTTGGGTTAGGATTTGTCTAATTTGTTGATTTTTCTCAAAGAACCAACTCTTTGTTTCATTGATTCTTGGTACTGTCCTCTTTGTTTCTATTTTATTGATTTCAGCCTTCAATTTGATTATTTCCTGGCATCTACTTCTCATGGATGTATTTGCTTCTTTTTCTTCTAGAGTTTTCAGGTGTATTGTTAAGTTACTAGTGTGTGTTTATCCAACTTCTTCATGTGGCATTTAGTGATATGAACTTTCTACTTAGCACTGCTTTCATAGTGCACCATAAGTTTGGGTATGTTATACATTCATTTCTTTTGAATTCTAGGATGTTTTTTAATTTCTTTCTTTATTTCTTCCTTGACCCATTGGTGATTTAGTTGAGCATTGTTCAGTTACCATGAGTTTGTAGGCTTTCTGTAATTTGTGTTGTTGAATTCTAACTTTAAAGCATGGTGGTTTGATAAAATACAGGAGGTTATTCCATTTTTTTTTAATCTGTTGAGGTTTGATTTGTGAGTGAGTATGTGGTCAATTTTTGAGAAGGTTCTATGGGGTGCTGAGAAGAATGTATATTCTCTTTTGTTTGGGTGGAATGTTCTATAGATTTTTATTAAGTCCATTTGAGTCATAACTTCTGTTATGTCCCTTATTTCTCTTTGAAGCTACAGTCTGGCAGATCTGTCCATTGGTGAGAGTGGATGTTGAAATCTCAAACTATTAGTTTGTGGGACTTGATGCTCAATTTAAGCTTTAGTAATGTTTCTTTTACATATGTAGGTACCCTTGTATTTGGGGCACAAATGTTCAGAATTGAAACTTCATCTTGGTGGATCTTTCCTATGATGTGTATGTAATGTCCTTCTTGTTCTCTCTTCATTGATTTTAGTTCGAAGTCTATTTTATTAGATATTAAAATAGCTACACCAGCTTGCTTCTTAAGTGTATTTGACTGGAAAGACTTTTCCTAGCACTTTACTCTGAGGTAATGTCTGTCTTTGAAGTTGAGATGTGTTTCTTGTATGCAACCAAAGGATGGATTCTGTTTTCATATCCATTCTGTTAGTCTGTGTCTTTTTAGAGGCTAATTGAGTCCATTGCTATTAAGGGATACTACTAATCAGTGATTGTTAATTCCCATTATTTGTTTGGTGGTAGTGTTTTGTGTTTCCCTTCTTTGGGATTTGCTGGTATGTGATTATCTATTGCCTGTATTTTCATGGGTGTTTCTAACCTCCTTGGCTTGTATTTTTCCTTCTGGTGCATTCTGTAGGGCTGGATTTGTAAACTGGAATATTTAAATTTGGTTTTATCAAGGAATATTTTGTTTACGCTGTCTATGCTGATTGAGAGTTTTGCTGGATATAATAGCCTGGCATCCATGGCCTCTCAGTATCTGTATAACATCTGTCCAGGACCTTCTGGCTTTCAGAGTTTCCATTGAGAAGTCAGATGTTATTCTGATGGGTATCCCTTTATATGTTACTTGGCTTTTTTCCTTTGCAGCTCTTGATATTTTTTCTTTGTTCTGTATGTTTAGTGGTTTGATTATTATGTGGCAAGGGGACTTCTTTTTGGGGTCCCGTCTATTTGGTGTTCTGTAAGCTTCTTATATATTCATAGGGATTTCTTTTTTTGAGGTTGGGAGAGTTTTCTTCTATGATTTTGTTGAATATATTTTCTGCACCTTTGAGTTGATATTCCTCTCCTTTTTCTAACCTTATTATTCTTTGGTTTGACTTTTTCATGATGTCCAAGATTTCCTGGACATGTTGTGTAATGACTTCTTTGGCTTTAGTATTTTCTTTGACTGATGAAAATTTCCTCTATTCTATCTTCCATGCCAGAGAGTCTCCATTTCATCTCTAGTATCCTGTTGGTTATGCTTGCACCTGTAGTTCCTGCTCATTTGCTCAGATTTTCTATTTCTAGCATTCTCTCTGTTTGTGTCCTCTTTATTGTTTATATTTCAATTTTCAGGTCTTGAACTTGAACTGTTTCCCTCACCTGTTTAATTGCATTTTGTTTGCTTTCTTTAAGGGATTCATTGATTTCTTCCATTTTCTTGTTTGTTTTTACCTCATTTTCTTTAAGTGAATTTTTCTTTTTCTCTTTAAAAGCCTCTATCATCTTCTCAAAGTCATTTTTAATGCCATTTTATTCTGCTTCTTCTATGTTGTGATGTTCAGGTCTTGGTGATATAGAACCACTAGATTCTGTCGATGCCATATTGCTCTTTATATTGTTGGGTGTATTCTTGCATTGGCATCTACCCATCTCTTCCTCTAATTGATACAAATGGTGTCTGTGTCTCAGGGAGTCAATCTTGGTCCATTTGACACTCTTGGTCCAATCAGAGATGGCAGAGTATGTATCTCAGAGAGCAGCTTCTGTCTTGGAGGATGGGTGTTTTTGTGGGGGTAGATTGGGGCTTGTAGTTTACAGGGTCTGGTAGGGGGGTGGTAGTTGGGCCTGCCTGCAAGAGTCCTGCATGCTGGCCTGCAACTGATTGTGTCCCTGGCTTCAATATTTATTGTTTAGCCAGAAGACAGAACACAAAACTTTAGCTGATTCTAAATATCATAAGATAATATGAATAATATTGATAATATAATATAGCTCACATTATATTTTTGTCATCAATTAAATTAGACCTCTAAACCTTAGAAACTCAATGATTGCATGGTGCACTTAATGTGCTTGATGTTATTTGTACAACAAACTTTAAACAAACATGGCCATACATAATGACGACTTGTGAATATGTGAATGCATAACAATACAGACATTAACATTTTCTCATTCTTGTAGATACCTCAATAGATGTAAATATATTCAGTCATATGAATTAGTATATTAATAAACAGTGTAAAATGTAAAACATTTTCAAAATATATCAAGTTTTTATCGATATATGTCATTTTTAGGAGTTATATTAATAATGATTCTCCATAGAAACTAAGTTCATAGAATGTATATGTGGATAAATATTCACACATACACACACCTACTCATGCTTGCATGCACAAACATGCACTATGAAAGGGAAATAAATTATTCTCATATTTAGAGAGACTAATACATTTCAGCATCTATAGCTTCGAGATCCAAAATAGATGATGGTCAGTGGTACATATAATGCAACCCACTTAGACAGCATGGAGAATACAGTGGTATACATCCAGAATTCAAAGTCTCATAAATCAGGAGCATGGTACTTGAATCACAGAGAAGATTCACTGAATCATAAGCTGAGATGTCACCCTACATCTTCCATGCTTTACAGAATATTCAAAAAGTCATGTAGTTCTTGCATAATGAGAACAAATTGCTCTTCCTACTCTCCCGATTGATGTAAAAAATCTCTTCTGAAAACATCTTCCTGAGAACACCCTAAATAATATTATACTGTATCCACTTCCCTATCAGATTGGCACATGAATTTTTCCTCAAAGTCTTAGACTGACAGGATGCTATGGTGGGGGTTTAGGGATTTAAGATAAGGAGTTGTAGTATATAGAAAAATAAATGTTTATATTGATGATGTCTTTCACTATGCTAAATTTGGATTCAATTATCTTTTAATTTATTTTTCATTTTTTGAGATTTTCATAAATATTTATTGTATTTATATCATCTCTACTAAGTATTTTGTTTTTGTTTTGCCTTTCTTCTAACTTAAATGGGGGACAAAGGTACTCAAACAAGACAGGTAAACACTTTAACACTAAGCTACAATCTAGCCCATATGTTGTGCATTATGTCATGCAATCTAGAACTGTTTTGTATGGCAAATACCAAAAAGAAAGTGACATCTTGCTCAGGAGTTAGATATGTCAAATCTCCACAGAACTGTGGTTAAATATCACTGACATCCCTTGTCCAGACTGCAGACTGCTGTCTTCTCACTATGCTCTCATGTGTAACTTCAAGTCTCCTTAGGGTATTTCAAGGCTATTTATTCCATTTTTATGGGTCTCCTTTCATGATGCATTTCATGTCAAGTGCCTTCCAAAGGTGCCAACTTCTACAACCATTACACGGGATACCAATTTTACAAAATAAGAATCATAAGGGTAGAACGACATTTAGCACAAAAGTTCTTCCTATTACACTGAAAAAAATTACATTACATTATAAAACAGAACACTCCATGTAAGAACTCTAAACATCTTGATGTAATTCAGCATTAATTCAGAAATATCCAAAATCCTATGTAATACTACCTAAAACAGTTAATGGTAAGACTAAGGGAAAGCTGCTCTCTATAGGTAAAACTATAAAACCAAATGAGCTATCTACTCCCAAAATCAGCACTGGGACAAGCTTAGGTAGCAATATATATGATAATGGGCCCCAGTGGCAAACATTAACCTCTACAAGATGCTTATCCCTAAGAAGAATGTTCTTCCTCTGATATCCTACTCCCTTCCTAGGGCAAGTATGGTGGTAAAATGTTCTGGACCCATTGGGGAGAGCTACTGAAGCACTACTATACAACATCCTCAATTCTAGAGCCGAGGCAGCATCACACAAAATAAACCCCATAGATTTGAACAGCAGAAGAGCAAGTCATGATGATGTGAGAGTCACATTCACAGGGTTTTCCTCTCTCAAAAGAGAACATTTTTGTTTTGAGTAACATTCATGACTCTGTACGCTCATGGGCTCATTTAATCTCAAGAACCACTAAAAGACCTTTGTCTCTTAATACCATCTCTCATGGTACAAATTTTCAGAATCTGAATTTGGAAGTACACAAACATTTAGTCCATAGAATATACCATTCATGAAAAATGGAAAATTTGGATGGACTATTCATGTTAGAACTGTATAGCTTGAGCATGGCAATGTATAAAAATAAATAAAACAATAAGGGGATGGAAAGATTATTAAACCATTAAAACTTTGACTTCTCTTTCTGGAGACATGAGTTCAAATTTCAGCAGTTAACTATAGTTCCAGGTGGTCTAATGCCATCTTCAGGTGTTACAAGTGTTTTATATGCATCATGCAATTTATATACATGTAGGAAAGACACTAATATACATTAAAGAAAAATAAATAAATCTTAATAAAACAAAGTAAGCTAAAAGCAATATATTGTCACCATTAGTGCAGAATGCTTGACAAGCAATAATATTGTGTGTCTACAAAAACAAAACAAAACAAAACACAAAACAGTGTTGCACTATAGGAAAGTATCTTTTTCTCTGTGAGCTTCAAATTCCATGTGGCAACATTCATAATATTACTGAAAATATTTCTATGATAGTGGCTTTATAATACCCTATATATGGCCATCTTCTTAACAGATATTGTTTGAAATCATTATTTGTATGTTAAAATTTAGTTCATTAAAACAGAGAGTCATGTGCCTGCACCTAGGAAATTTTTTTCAATTATTTGGGTGAAGCTACTGGGTGTTAAGACCAGAGGGAAAGTTTCTTCTACCATCTCTTTTCTTTCTCAAGCTTTGCTAATATTCAATCACCAATGTTAATAAAATATTTTCCTGTGGGTTTAAAAGAAATTCACAAATATTATATATATATACATATATATATATATATATATATTTTACATACTTATTTGAATAATTTAGAAACAACAGTGAGCATATTTATCATTGTTCAAATCTAACATGTAGTGATAATAAAAACTTTATTTTTAAATGGTACAGGTTATTCATTAATTCATATATTCTGAAAATCATATATATATAAACATGGAAAATTCAAACACATGGATTATAGCCCACCCAATACTTATCATATTTTGGACAATGTTATGCTCTTGCATCTTTCAAAACCAACAAGCTGATTAGACAAAATGGAATACGGGAAAGATAGGTTTAATAGACTGAAGCATATTTAAAATACTCAATATGTTGATACTCTTCCTCTGGAAAAGCAAAATCTTTTCAAGAATGAGTTAAACTTAGACCAATTTGATGATTTTCCCTGAGCAAAATAATGTGGCAGGATCTGTGTAATATTATTTTCAGTAAGCATATGCCTATTTCTCCTTCTTGACAACACTTTCATGAGACAGACCAAATGTAGTGCAGAGGTCAACTGCCAGAATGTGAATGTTGCCAGTGAGGACTGCTTATACTCTTTATATTCTGTGACTTTGGTGTTCACTCCAGCCCACATTCTAAGCCACTAAATACTTTTTTTTTTTTTTTTTAACCATAGATGTTTAGTATGATCTGCTGCAGAAAATAGTAAGCTGGTTGCAAAGTACAGTGTGGGAAGAATGTGAATACGTTCAAAACACATTCTATGAAATTCTCAGATGTTAATAAAAAGCATGTCAAGAGGCAGGGCGGTGGTGGTGCATGCCTGTAATCCCAGCACTCGGATGGCAGAGGCAGGTGGATCTCTGTGAGTTTGAGGCCAGCCTGGTGTACAGAGCTAGTCCAGGACAGACTCCAATGCTGCAGAGAAACCCTGTCTCAAAAAACCAAAACCAAAAAAAAAAAAAAAAAAAAAAAAAAAGCACGTTAAGAATATGTTCTAGGAAAGAATGTATAACTTATAGTTACTTTGAAAAAGATAAATGAGGATCTCTCTTTTTATATTTAAAACCTAGTATAACTGTTAGATATTGTTTTATATCTCTTTGACACACTGACTCTTATCATTTTATGGATAATAATCATATCTGTGATACTGAAAATAAAAGAAAATATAAACGATTTCCTAATTGAGTTTTGTGGAAACCATATACTGACCTCACACTAATTTGTAACTCCACCACTGCATTGATTTTTTTTTTTTGTCATATAAGAGGCTAAGTAACATTACAAAACATACTTTTTAAATATTTGTGGATGTAACTGTATTTTATTCACTAGAAAAATCACTGGGTTACTTTAGGGTTAAAAATGTAGACAGCTCAAAGCCATAGGCCCATCAAACAGGCATATAACAAAGAGTTCACAGGTAGCTGTCCTAGCAATTATTATTGCAGAGATCACAGAATGAGATTGCCTACAGTTAAAGTGGGAAATCATGGCTGTTTGCAGGCTGGTTAGCCACATCTCAATCTACTTGTCACTTTGTGTATGATGAGCTTTATTGAACCACTTCCACCTTTGACACAAACAGGCAGTATTCCAGGGGACTCAGCTTTGATGTTCAAGGTTAAATTGATTTGAAATTATCTGGTATTATTGATTGAACAGTTGTGAAGACACTTTTGTTAGTGTAGAGAAGATACAGTGACATTGGGACTGGTACAGGCTTCACAATACACAAGTAGTTGGAAAACATTTCTGAATTTGTTGATTTGAAGTGTGTTCAGCATCTTCTATTGTTTGACTCATGGCAAAAACTTATAATGTGTCTGCACAAAGAGTTCATATGTCATATTTCATTATGTATAACAAGGAATTAATTGTGTATTAAAGAGTTTTTATAAAGAATATATATGTATGAATATATAAATTATTTAATTTTTAAAAGGATAATAATTAGCTGTCAAACGTTCATGTTTCCTTGTGGTACTATCTTAAGTACTGATTTTGTCTGAGAACACATCTGCCACTTCCTTGTGTCCATTTTCCTACTCCCTACTCTCACATGAACTACTTCCCACCTCTCCCCTACCCCCAGTTTCTCTCCCACTTCTGGCCATATGTTGTTCAACTCTCCTCTCATGAGTCCCTTTCTAGTTTTCTGGTGTTTATACAGATACATAAATTTAGAAATTAGAAGCTAGAATCCTCATATGAGAAACAACATGCAGTTTTTCTCTTTCTGAGACTGGGTTACTTCACTTGACATATTATTAACATACCTTATTAATTTTAAAAGTAAATAAAATATATTTTATCTTATAAAACATCATTATTGAAATTGACTAATATAACTTTTTCCTCAATAAATATCCATGTTTTTCTTTCTTTTCCTTTTGTTCACTTTCCTTCAGCACTTGTTTATCAACCTATAGGTAGATTCTACAGCAACAGGTCTGGAGATAGAAGGCTGCAGAAACAGGGATGATGAAAGGTGGAGGGCAGAGTGTTTGCAGCAAGAGCTGGGAAGAGACTGGAAATAGAAGCACATAGTGCTCAAAGAGAGTGTAGGAGGCCAAGTGTTGAGGAACAAGTGTGGGTCATGGTCAAATGGTATGTATACCTGAACCTGAACTTGGCACCCTATGCCACTGCTCTTGCTGACTATCTCCTGACTCCAGACCAGTGTTGGGAGTCCTTTGGGCAATGTTTTCTACTGGAGCAAAGTACAAAGAGATGTTACAGCCTTTCTTCCTTCCATCCTTCCTTTCTTCCATCCATCCTTCCATCCATCCTTCCTTCCTTCCTTCCTTTCTTTCTTTCTTTCTTTCTTTCTTTCTTTCTTTCTTTCTTTCTTTCTTTCTTTCTTTCTTAATAAAGGCCCTTTTTCATCTACACTTCTGTGGTGCTGCTGTTCTTGATGAGACTAGTTCATATATCGGGACCCTTTATTTCCAGAGCCACCACAAATAGGGTAAACACTGTGGTCAAACATTAAGCTTTCCAGGGCCATGAACAAGTTTGTGATCTGCCCTATGTAGAACTCCTGAATTCCATGAAAGTTCAGATGAGCCAAATTCATTCCAGATTTAATCATCCCCCTATCTGGGGAAGCAGAAACAATGGTAGAGTTGATAACCATGTGTCCTGCAGCAATGGATACCACTTCAATGTCAGGAGGCACAAATACAACAGGGAGATCTGAATGCTAGGTCTGTGAATGAAGGCAGTTACTTTTATGCTGTGTGGCTTCAAATGATGGTTGTAATCCTGCAACCATCCTACAATGTAATGTGCCCCATTTCCAACCTTCAGATCTGCTGCAGTATTAGAGAGATTGGGATGATCTCAATATTTCTTAATTCTTCCTGAACTTGTACATCCATCTGTCTCTCCTTCTCCTTCCTTGCCCTCCCCATGCCTGAAAAATATATTGAATTTATATTAGATTGATGATATTGAATTTATATTAGAACCTTGAGGTGCTTTAATGAAGTGGTACTGAAAATCAGGCATATAAGTTTCAAGCACACTACTTTCTTCATATATGTCAAATATTACTCTTGTTTTTTTTTGCCTAAACACTAGTAAAGATAATTATATTTCAAGAAGTGTGAATTGTCAAATAAAATTAATAACATTTATAAACTGTGGAGCCTTAAAACTGCAATATATTTATTATAAATCCTGTAGGATCTTGTAACTATTAAGCAGATAATAGTCACATAGTTCTGTCCCAAGTTATAATATTGGTCTTTGAAGGTAATTCTATTTAACACCTTCTAAAATGTTTCAAAAACATTTTAGAACTAGTATTAGCTCTGAAAAATACCCTAAACACATGATAAAAATACATTGTAATTCTGCAATTCTCAAAGCAAAAAAAACCTGTAAAACAAAACTAAAACAAACAAAAATAGACAAATCATTATGAGAAAAAAAAATCCAAAAATCCCACACCATTTACCTCCTTTTGTGTTGTTCTTAAGGCATGCTTGATTGTAGCCCCAGTAAGACTTTGCTAGAGAAAACCTAGGCAACTCCTACATAGCAAACCAAACATGGGGAATTTGAGCTAGTACTATTTAGAGTCTTCACACCTGCTGACTATTGTTCATTGTACTGGAATGTACTCTTCACAATTCCAGAGGAGAAAGGTAAACACCAACCCAGCTACAAACCCTTCAATATATGATGGTGGCCTGCTGTAAGATATGTTGGTGAAATAGTGGCACAAACGTTGTGGGAGTAGTCTATCACTATTCTACTGGATTTAAGGTCTACTCTATGAGATGGAACCCATGCCTCAGGCTGTGATATTGGTCTATGAAAATGAGATCAAATAGGCCATTGAACTAGAGGAGAACTACTGGGCCACTAAAGGAACAGAAATAAAATGGCTCCTAATGCCATTCTTCTATACTCATAGATCAGTGTCTGGTTCAGCCATCTTCAGAGGAGCTTCTTCCTGCAGCAGATGGAAACAAATACAGAGGTCCACAATGATCAGAGAGTGAGAGACCGTGGAACACTTAGTTCTAAATAGTATGTCTCCATCAAATCCCTTCTCTCAGGGCTTAGGCAATTCTGTAAAAATGGAGACAGAAAGGTTGTAGGAGCCAGGAGGGATGGAAGACACTAAAGAAACAAGGCCTTCTATTCACAACTGGACTGACTCATATACGAACTCATGGTGACTGTGAAAGCATGCACAGGACCTCCACAGCTCTAAGGCAGATGCTATCTCAGCACTGAGAGGGGAAGTGGACATAAGCTCCCATCCCCAACCCCAAAACTATTTCCAATCAAAGATATTTCCAATAGCTGCCTAGTATTCTTACAAAGTTTCTAACTCCACATGCCTCCAATAATTACTATAGCTCTAGTGCTGTGGGATATATTTCTGTATGTTGTGAATATGTGTGGCTCTGATTTGTTGATAAATAAAGCTGTTTGGCCAATGGTGGGGCAGAATAAGGTTAGATAGTACATTCCAACTGGAGAGAGAGGAAGCGAAAGGAGAGGCAGAAATGCCAGTCTGCAACCTAAGGAACAACATGTCAACAGACCAGTAGGCCATGGAACATATGGAAAAACATAGATTAATAGAAATGGGTTAATTTAAGTTATAAGAGCTAGCTAGTAAAGGGCCTGCCATATGCCATGAAATTGGTAATTAATACAAGCCTCTAATTAATTATTTTATAAGCAGCTGTGGAACCACAGGTCATGGGGAACCAGAGAAAAACTTCTGACTACACTCTAGTAGAATTCTTCTAGCATCTGTAGTCAGTTTTCAAGAAGGCCTGGAAAGAGCAAGTATTCATAAATGCATAAATGTAAATGATAACAAATCCAAAGTTTGAAATTTTGTTTGAATGCTCATAAGTGTATATATGACATATATGTAGCTTGGCCAGGTACTTCTGGGCATTGCCAGCCTTGGAGCATGGTTGATATACCCAGTGACATTCCATGGGAGAAAATTTTTATCTTTCCTCAGATGTATTGATTGCAAATAGCTTTTTGATTAGGGCTGGAATATTGTCTGTACATTCCCATCTCAGTACTGGGTTTTTATCTGCTTTGAACCTGTATAGGTCCTATGTGTGCTGGTAGAATCTCTGAGTTTATATGTCTACTAATCCTATTGCATCAAGAGGACATTGTTTTCCTGAAGTCTTACAACCTCTGGCTCCTAAAATCTTTCTTTTTATATATCTCTGAGCATTGACTGAAGGAATGTAATAAAGAACATAGCATTTAAGGACGAGTGCTCCAAATTCTCTCACTGTCTGCACATTATCCAATTGTGGGACCCTGTATTAATTATCATCAATTTTAAGAAAAAGCTTCTCTATAAGGATTTAACTGATCTATGTGTACATCAACATGTCCTTAGGAATCAATTTAATGCAATATTCTGTTAGCACAATATTAGTAGTAGGTATTCCCCTGGACAAGGTGACCTATCTAGTCTCACATTCTTGGCCACATTAGGAATGTCACATGTAGATACCATCTCTGGGAGTGGGCCACAAATTCAATCAGAAAGTTTTGGTTTATATCTTGTTGAGTCATTAGCCAAGGGGGTTCCATAAACCCTCCTACAAATATAAGAAAATAGTGCAATGAACAGATATTAAGGTCATATTGATGAAGATATACATAACTTACTTATTTCTTCAAATGTGGAGAAATAGACCTGGTGGTTAACTAGAAGCTTTTGCCCTACTGACTAGCATTTACAGTGCTGAAGATAATGGAGAAGAAAAGGAATTGTCAGTATCACTCAGCTATAAAACCTGTGACCTATGACTATGATCAGCCTATAATATATATTGGTTCAATAGTGGCACAAATATTATGGAATAACACTGAATATCCTTTAAAACACCTTAGACAAGGATCTTTCATGATAATATTGTTAACAATAAAATTGAAATTTAATTATTGATATAAAAAGCAAAAAAAAAAAAACAATTGAATACCAGCAGATCCACATTTAAATACTAAATTTAACTTCTAAATAAAAATGATGATAATCATGAATATCCTGTTAATATTTAACAGCTAACAATTAAGCAGTATGCTATTTTAGGAGTTTACTATAATTTGTTACAAATACACAAAGATATTTATAATAATAGAGATGGCAAGAATTTTGAAATTTATTATAGACATGTATCACCATTCAGTATATGCTTTACAGGAAATTTTATATATATATATATATATATATATATATATATATATATATATATATATATATATATATAAAACCTTAAATTTTATAAAGGGGATGATTCTTTGTTAGGTTGAGAAAATATATGTAAGAATCTGTTATAATGAAATATTAGAAAATTATGACTTTGGTGTATAGGCATAGCATCAGTAACTCTATGTGCTCTCTATGTGAATTTAGCATAATTAAGCCTAGTATGATATATTGGAATGATTCTTGGTTCAACATTGTTGTGAGTAATAAAACTATATATGCAAATGTCCTGTTGTATTTTTAATATCTAACAAGCTTTTATTTTATTATAGATCTTATTAAGATTGTAGACAAACTCATAATTTGCCAATAAATCACTTGTAATAACAAGATAAGACTAAATATTTGGTAGGAGAACTGTTATAAATTCTCAAAGAATATATATATTCTTTACATAAATAAGTTACTTTTTTGTAGATAAATACTAATAAATCAATTCTAATATTCAGCTAAGAATAAAATGTACTATATTGGCATTATTTTTGTTTTATTCTGATGATTTACATGAGCAAGGCAATTTGTTGATACTTTATTTACTGTTTATTCTCCCTAAATTCTCTTTCACTCTTTCAGTGAGATAGTAAGATATAATTTCCTTCTTGAGCTAATAGAGATAGATGCCACTAGACAACTAGACTCATTACAATTGAAACACACACAACTCAAAGTTGTGGTATCTCAGTTCTAGACAATAGGTTTCCTTGAATTTTGATAAGACAGAAGAGAAAGAGACAAGGAATGTTTAATCTAAATAAACATGATTACATATCAACCTCCCTCTCTCCCCTCCTCAAATATGGGAATGAATAAACATTCACGTCATTGTCTACAGCACTGTTTGTAAAATTCCCTATGGCACCTGAAACTTGGACTTTCTAACTCTAACTAACAGTAATAATTGCATGCCCTGGTTTGGCTTAGAAACAGAACTGAAAATTACAGTCACTTTGTCATCTGGGGAAATGTGAACACAACCAAACGAGAAGGGCTGGCTACATGTTTGTCTTAACTACAGTTCCTAGTGCTGTGAAGAGACACACCATGACCAAGGCAACTCTAGTAGAAGAAAACTTTCACTGGAGGATTTCCCTCACCAGGAGGGTGAGTCTATTATCATCATGATGGAAACCAGACAGACATGGAAGTCGAGTAGCAGTTGAGTGCTTTATATCCTGATAAACAGGCAGCAAACAGAGAGGAAGAAGGGAGAAATGGAGGGAGGAAGAGAGAGACAGAGAGACAGAGAGACAGAGAGAGACAGAGTAAGTACTGGGCCTGGTGTGGGCTTTGAAATTTGAAACATCACAGCCCACCACCAGCAACATGCCAATCTGCTTTCGCCAACAAGGCTATATGTCTTAATCTTTCTAATCCTCCACAAATGTTTCTACTTCATGACAAATAAACCTTCAAACATATGGGCCTGTTGGGGGCCATTCTCATCCAAATCCCTGCGATGGTGAACCTTCCCTTTGTGTGGATTTTGGGTGTTGTTGAAGATTCCTTTGGGTCTCAAGCAAGCATAGAAAGAGGAAAAAGTCTGCATGATGAAAAAGATTGAATTTCTGCAGGCTGTCAGTACAGGTTAAGAGTCATAATAACCTGATCTTTTTAAAGGAAGATATAGACTTTGCATTATATATCTCTTGCAAGTTAAAAACTTTCACACTCAGTTTAATACATTTTAAAAGTAGCCTGTTGTTTAAAAGTATCAAACTAAGGTTGTCTTCAATGTGAGACACACACTTGAGAGTACTTAACATGATTTTTTGCTGCTGAATACATCCCATTTCTCTTAATTGGAAAAACTGTGACATCTTCTTTTGATCTTCTTTATTTTCCTTTGTGAATGTGTGGTGATGTAAGCAAACATATGTATGATGTATGCATTCATAAAAGCCAACTGATGTTAGGTGTTCTGCACTGCCACTTTGTCTTATTTCCTTTTTCTTTCTTTCTTTATTCTTTTCTTTCTTGGGGGGGGGGTTGAGACAGGGTTTCTCTGTGTAGCTTTGGAGCCTGTCCTGGAACTCACTCTGTAGCCTAGGCTAGCCTCTAACTCACAGATATCCTCCTGCCTCTGCCTCCCGAGTACTGGGATTAAAGGTGCACACCACCACTGCCCGTCCTTCCTTTTTCTATACACCTGCTTTTCATCGAGGCTATCCTGGCTTGGACCCTAACCCTATTCTTCTGTCTTTGCTTCCAGTGGTACTAGGATTATAGATGCACCCATGACCAGTCTCTTTTTATGTGGGTTCTGAGGTTCTGAACTTACATTCTCTTGCTTTTGCAGAAAACACTCTTACCCACAGAATCATGTCTCCAGCCCTTATTGTCTTATTATAATTGGACAAAAATATTGAGAAGCCCAGTAGCTCAGTCAGGTTATATGCGCAGCTATTAATACGAATGGGTCACAAATTACCCTAAATCAATGTAAAAACTGTGGGGGCTCTTGACCACAAGTGTCATTCTGGAACAGGGATGTTGACATTTGATGACATTCTCTGTCTTTTATAAAATTCTGTTTTAAAATCCTTAAAATGGAATGTGTTTGATTTAGAAATACCTAAAATAAACAGAGTTGCAAACAGAAGAAAGAAAAATAGAAGAAATAAAATCCTCCATCTAACCTGATCTATTCTGCAATAGAGATGTCATGCTGAGGTCTTGATTAGAGCAGACATTTTAAGTTCACTGATCCAGCAGCCTAGAGGAGGGCAGGATGCAAGCTGCCAACTCCAAACACTCAACTGTGCTTCATTGATCAGGGGGGCCCTATTGCCAAGGCCCAGACATAATCATATCTTCTCATCCTGTTTCCTCAGCACATGGGTAGTATGGGTCTTCCTGCTCTCTCTAGAGCTCTGTGGTGTCTCCTCTAGGAGGAGCTACAGAAGCATCAGCTTCTTCCAGCTTCGTTTTAGGATTTGAAGCAAACCTTCCACTTCCCAGCACAGCTGCTTCTCAAAGCTGTTGATTTGCAGTATGAAAACTGATCCAAGTAGTTATTTCTCCATCTGTCCCGGGGCTTGCTTCTCCAGTTAGACAGTGTTAGTGGCCTTTGCCAGTATTTCTACTTTGGCTGCTTTCTCACTAAACATGATTGTGTTTGTCTAGAGCAGGGAATAGTAACAACACCATCAACAAAGGTTTCTGTCCTGTGCAGTGAACTTACCTCTTTTCCTCTTGCTTTTCAGTAGGTTCTTGGGTATTTTAATTTTTTAGTAATTTTAGTCCTCAGATGAACATGGGAAAAAAGAAAGGAGTATCAGGGACCCTTCTCTACTCAAAAGTGTGGGCTACCCTTGTGATTGACATTTATAGTCGTTTAAAACAGTACTTCAGTGATGTGATTCCTGAATACTTGCTCAGTGCTGAATGGCTTAGACAAAGAGTAGGATCTACTAAAGAGCTACCAAGTAAGGCTGTTTTTGTCTCAATTTTCTACGTCATGCTGTTCACAATGGTCCTTGTTTTTATTTTCTTCAATATTTAGTGGATGCTGTGATGTTGAGCAAATGAATCAATAAATCAGTTAACTGATAAACTTTGGAAACACATTTTTTAGACAATGATAAATAAGTTACAAAATTTTAGTGCATGGAAAATCATTAATTGTTTTATTATAACTGAACAAAGGGATGAAATGTAGGGCAAGTGACTAAAGTATTTTATATATTTTTTGTAGGATTAGATATTTTGTATGCAAAAACTTTAACATTCTGAAATACTTTTCATAATATCTCACCTTTTACAATACAAAAAAGGAATAACTACATTAACAACATTCATTATCAGTTCATTAATCAGTTGATGGAGATCTAGGCCATTTCCATTTCTTATCTATTTTGATGAGTGGGGCAATAAACAATGATGAGCAAAGATCTCTGGGGACGATACAGAGTCCTCTGGATACAGCTATCCCAAGAGTAGTGCATCTGGGTCTCCTACAACTATTTGCAGCTCTTTGAGGCACCTCCTCTCTTGATTCCCATAGTGTTTGTTTTTATTAGTTTACACTTGTACCACCAGGGAATAAGCCCTACCCTTCCCTTCATTAAAGCAGATATTTGATGTCATTCTTCTTTTAATTTAAATTTTTAAGTGTTACGATTATCTTTAATTGAAAATAGATTTTTCATACAATATATTCTGATTATGGTTTTCCCTCTGCAACTCCTCCCCACTTACTCATCCATCCAGATCTACAGCCATTCTTTCTGTCATTAGAATACAAACAGACATGGGAAAATAATAATAAAATAGAATAAGATGAAATAAAGACAAACAAACCAGAAAAGAACAATACAAACAAACAAAATAAACAGAAAAAGCACAAGAAACTGGCACTCTCCTAACTAGTACAATTTCAGACTACATTCTCAACTGTCTATTGTTGCTCATCAATTCTAGCAAAAGACAAAAGAACATCTTAATGTGAATTTGTGTTAAAAAAATATTGACTGATTAGTGCCATGGCAGATGTTGAGTCCCTCCCTGTCCTGTGAGAATGAACATTGCCCTCACTCTGCTGTGGATCACTTAAAGAGAAGCTTTCCTCTCAGAAGTGATGCATGACTAATGGTTCATATAATTGATCTTATGGAGGGATTTAGCAGTTGAAAATGATTCTATTAACATTTAATGAAGGCTATCAACTTCTTGCCTGGTAATGTATAAATTGTTTGAGTTACTGCACTGAACAAGGTCATGTTAGGACACAGATTATACACTGATTGTTTTGTAAAAACGGTCTAACATAACAATTTAGCATCAATGCTGCAGTATAGCTAAGATTCACAGATAAAACACAAACTAGAAAAACAGATAAATATTGTACAATTTCCCTGACATGTTGTTTATAAAATAAACAGGTTCATTAGGATACAAATTAGAATAGTTCTTTCCAGGATAGGCAACACAGAGATATAGGCTTGTTGTCTAATGTGTGATGACTATTGTGGTTAGAATATTGAAGTCCCATATGGCATCATGAATGGCCCCAGCTGATGTTACTTTGTGTGAAGAGATGACATCATCAGGATGTAAAACAAAAATAAATAAATAAAGGTTATTCCCTATTGCTTAAAGTGGCACACCCTTCTAACATATAACATGGAGAAATAAATCTGTACTTGAACTAGAATTCTATCCCTGAAGAATCAGCTCTCATTGTATCAGAAGATGTTATCAAAGTTGCTAAGGGGAAAAACTATTAATAGTTCTACCCAGCTGTAAAGCCTATGAACCACAAAAATGAGCAGCAAAATAAGATATTTACAGAGGTGCAGCAGTGGGACTTACATCCTGGGAATTACCAACAGCCACTAAATTAGTCCGAAAGCCCATTCACAGGAGGGAATGCCACTTACCCATGGTTGGTGAGGGGATAGAAATTATCATGGCTCTCAATTTGGGGGTCATGACTTATTTGGGGGTTATATATCAGATATTTACATTATAATTCATGCAAGTAGCAAAATTACAGAAATGAAGTAGCAATGAAGTAATTTGTGGTTGGGAGTCACTGCAACCTAAGGAATGGTATTGAAGGATCACAGCATTAGGAAGGTTGACAGTCACTGCTATAGGAAGATCTACTACCAGTATTTTCATAAACTCCTGGGATTCCTAGATGCATCTCCACAGGTAAGTGTAGTTTCATTCAATCATCAAAGAATCTTCTGTTTATACCAGAGACCTTACAGAAATCCAGAACTAGTCTAAACAGTACAACTGAGATTGGGGTGCCTGCATCCAATTCATATAATTACAACACAACCCCTTCATCTGAAGTTCAGGGAACATTGTGGAAGGGGGCAGGTGTAAGACTGTAATAGCCAGAGTACCAAATCATCTACTCTGTGATAGCATCTTCTAAAATCAACACAAAAGAGTACAGTAAGTGGAGGGGGTAAGGAAGAGGCTGTACATTTAGGAGTTGGATGTAGAAATGTGTGTGTGAGAATAATCAAAACACTCTGAAAAAAATTAACAAAGAACTAAAAAGGCATTCAATTATTTGAAAAAGAAATACTCCTCCCAAATAAAACAAGTTAAAATGTGTTCATCTGGATTATTCTGCTTGTAACATGTGAATTTCACAGATCAAAGCATCCATTCACATAATATTCACATTCTAAATCCTTCCAATCTAGAGAGGAAATACAGTTTTCATGGCACCTGTAGGTACTTCAATTATGCAGAAATGTGGTATAATGAACCCAGTGTCTTCCTGATGATGAGAAGCCAGAAGTTAGAGATATGATATGTTAGTAGAGTCGGACACACAAACTAGGTAAATGTGAGTAAACAGAATTTCTCAAATGAAGACACGGAGAGATGTTTTCTAAAGTCAAAGTTCAAAAAAATTCTCATCCTAGTAAATGTGTAGAAGGCAGTCTTCCTTGTGAAAGTGGCATCAGACAACAACCAAATGAATATGTAGACACAAAGGTTGTCAATGAAGTTGTTTATATGTCATTTAAAAGCTAATAACACAAATACAAAACTGCATTTTTATATGTTCTTAACTAGTTTTCTAAAGCATTTTCATCTCTACCATCTTTAAAAATATTTATTCCTGGACATGTGTTCTTCCTGCAACTGACTCACACCCTGTGGTTGCAAAGGTTACAGAATATCCTTCCAGGTCCCTCATCTTTAGAGTACTATCAAGCAGCAGTTCATTGTAACAATGGCATAGCCATAAGATAATTTTATTTTCTTTTTATTATATCTTTTGAGACAGTGTATGATATAGCACAGAATGGACTAGAATTTGACTTGTACATGGTGATAACATTGCACTGTTGTCCTCTTCCTCCAACATCCAAATGCTTGGGTAATAGATGACATCATTCGGGGATCACAAAATTAAATGTAAAACACTTAGATTATTAACTGGTATAGTCTATACTATATACGATATAGTCTAGGAATTTTATATTTCGTGTAAGAAAATTTAAGTCCAGGTTTATAAGATATCCATATCTGGCACTATTATTTGGCCATGAGCATGTTTTGAACACAACAGAAAATCTGAACATATGACTTTCCAATGGTCACTAAAACATTTATAAAATATGTACAAGCCAGCTGAACCCAGACCAAATTCCAACATAGAAGAGTTGGGGTGCTAAGGCTCCAATGGAGCAATTGGCAACTGATAGCTGGGAGAGGAAGAGACATTTTGTATGAAAGGGCAGCTCCTGTAAGTCAACCATGTTGCTGTGTAAGATTACATATCCCAGAATATCTGGGCAACACAAATTGCTCTTGATGAGTTAAAACAATTACACAAAATTGGGTGGGTAGAGAAAACAGTTGCATTTGTGTAACATTTAGGAAAGGGAGTGAATATGATCAAACAAGCTTTATGAACTTAAAAAATTTCATTTCTTCTTTTTTTTTGAGTGGGTAAACTTTATTCTTTTTATGGTATTTTTTTTCTTTTTTTCTGGGTGTACACAAAATATTTAAGTATATACAAAACATTTTTATTTAGCAACATTTCTATAATTTATGACCATCAGTTTTTGAGACATATAAGTTTCTCAAGAAAATAAAATGACAACTGTTATTTCACCTTTATATATGGAACATTTTTCATTTTTATAAAAATAAAGTTAATCTGTAATAAAATCTACACAACACAGTGGTAAAAGTTTTGTAAATGGAAAATGCATAAATAAAAATATGTCAGAATCACCATTGAATACAGAGAATACATATTCAATTCTTCAGTCCTTCGCAAGAGACTCAGATTGACTAAAAAAATAGTATATGTCCTAGCACAGTGACCACTCAATATCTAAATGGAAAGGAAGGGAAAGTAATACATTTTGACTAAAATCATAACATTTTTTAAGAAAGTAGCAGTGAACTGAATAGTTTGCATAGGCTCCTAACTAAGCCACATGCCTCTTTAACTGCACATGAGATGGCTCCAGTTTATCTACTTTTCTTTTAAATTTAAGTTTATTATTGTAATTGAAAAATAAGAATTGGGTACAATTACAATGTAAAAGTAATGCTTTAATTCATATACCCGTGGTGGAAAGATATAATCAAGCCAATATTCATTCTACACACTTTGTATTTCTTTATGGTTTGAATACATAAATATAATATAATAATGCTTTTGAAATAAAGAATACATCATTTTTATGTAGCTACAGAGTACAAGACTTTACCCATCTCATATGAATGAAATTTTGCTCAGTTTTAACATCTTTTCTTTCAGCCATCTATCTGTCCCCACTCTACTTCCAACAAATACTTTAGGCTCTAATTCTATATTGTTGATTTTTTTTTTTTTTTTTTTGGAATTACACATATAAAAGTGTCTTGTCTTTCTGGATCCTTTAAGTATGCATTACTGTAGATATTTCTGTGTTACCATTGTTCACAGAATATCTTGCTTTTAATGGCCGGTTAGTATTCTACTGTGTTTATATGCAATGTGCTCTGTTCTCATTAGCCTATAATAATTATGTACAACAGTGAATTTAGCTCTGAGATTTTCACACATGCAGCTGTGTTTTTATCAGATTCACCATCTTTCACTCCACTTGACACCTTTCCTCTTCTCAAATAATCTACTTTTCATTTTTGTTTTTCTTCTCCTCCTCCCCCTCCTCCTCCTCCTCCTCCTCCTCCTCCTCCTCCTATTTCTTCACATGTTGCAATGAGTTTTATTAGGGTTACTTATAGCAGCATGTGAGAAGAGTTGTCTCCAAAGAGCATGAGCACCATGGTTACACACTCTTCATTCAACTGGTGTTGTACTCATAAGATGATTCCATGTCTTAACTGTAGAGGACAGGTCTCCAGTGATATATACTATACAGACAGTTTTTTGATCTACTGACTTCAATTTCTTTTTCATAAATATCCAGAGGTAGGCTCTCTGTATCATGTGATGATTCTCCTTTAAGGTTTTGAATAAACATCATAATATTTTCTACTTTGTTTCCCTTAACAACATACATGGATTTCCTTTCTCCACATTTACCAGTGTTGATTTCATTGTTTTGAAAATAGCCATTGTAACAAATGTGAGGTGGTGTATCATTGTGTACTAAATATCCCTTTCCTTTATAATCTGTGGTACTGAAAAAATTAAATATAAATGACAGTCACTTTGATTTTGAGAAATTCCTTTAAGGTCTTGTGCCATGATTAAATAGATATTTGCCAAACATTACTGCTCAGTTTGAATTCTTTTATGTAAATGAGACATAAGCGCTTTACCTTCCCTGCTCTCTATTTTTTTTGCAGACTCTAATTAGTTGCTTCATGATGTATACCACTTTTGTTTGATTTAGTATTAGTTGTTTCTGCTTACTTTTGATGGGAGTGTTTTTGAGATCATAACCAAGAAATTATCATACACTCTCTTATCAATAAAAACTATTACAGATTTAGGCCAGTCTCTATAAACCTTCCAAGTTATTCCAAATTCACAGAAAAACAATTCTAAAATGTATATGAAGATGCTAAATTAACCTGCGATTGCCAAAGCCATAGTGAGCAAAAGCAAATAGTTAGACTTATCACACTATCTCATTTCAAGGTTTATTATACAACTGCAGCAATCAAAGTAACAGCACTGGCAAATGACAGAATGTCAAGAAGAAAAGTCAGACCTCTGCCATCAGCTTATTTCAAGGAAAGTACTAAGAACATTCAGTGGAGGTTATTCAATCTCCAACAAAAGATGCTATCAATACTAAACATTGAAATAAAGAGAACTGAATATGGCTATGTGTTTTTATGATTAAAACAAGAATCAACTCAATATGGATAGAAAATCTGACTTGGTGATGACGTTTTGGATTGCCTAATAAGACAGTTTTAAACTGTCAAACTTATAGAACCATACAGAAGATAAATGACATTTTTACAATGTTGAGTAGATATGCTGGTTTTTTTCAAATTATTTTCCCTCATTAAATTTATTATAGCAATTTTGGTACAATGTTGAAGTTTAGAATGCAAATTATTCAGAAACCACTTTGAACTCTAGTTATAATGATACGTTCATCCTACAAGAAGTGTTTTATACCATTCAAACAAATAATTTTAATGACTCATTCACAATGAATGAATAAAGTTCAATAAATCTTACATCTGGAGAGAGAGATTGACATTTGGTGTAGCATGTTAAGACAAAACAGAATTATAATGCTGAAAGATGCACAGTGCTAGTGATTTTTTTTCCTGGCTGTGAATCGCTTTTTTGTGTTTACAATAGAAGCTTTTCCCCTATGCATTCAACCCAATGCCAACTGTCATTATTGTATTCTTTTCTGTGAACTGTTGCTATGCACCCTTGAGACAGACAAACAGAACAAACCTTGTATTTTGATGACTTGAATTTCTATGAAACTTTCTATAAGCACTTTTATTAGACAAAACTTGATTTTCGTGTTTTCTTGAATTTGAAAATAATACATCCCACAAGTATATAAACTCTACCTATATTTAACTCAATTCAGTAGTTTAATATTTTACACTATTAATAATCAAGACTACCTATCTTTATAGCTCTCATAAATTACTATTGTGATTCTCTGGAAGTTGTCTTAGCTACTTTCCAGTGGCTGGTAGAAAGGGTCATAAGATAAGCAATGTCAGAAAGAAATTTTACCTCAGGCTTGTAGTTTTAGAGGGTGCACAGTGAAGGAGTCATGGCCACAAACAGGGAAGGCATAGCTTTAAGAATGGGAAATAAAGAAGAAAAATGGAACTAGCCTATCAAAGCACAAGACCTGCTCCAGCTGGGCACTTTCTTTACAAAGACTCTACTTCTTGAAGGTTCTATCACCTTCTAGAAAAGCATCAACAACTAGAGATCAAGTGTTCCATGTGCCATTTTACACATTTAAACCACAACAAAACTTTAGATCTTTATGCAAAACTCTGAAATTATAGAGTAGAAAATAACATAAAATGAAGTCCAAACAAGAACAAAATGTCTGGTATGCTTCAACATCAAATTGAAACACACACACACACACACACACACACACACACACACACACACACACACAACCAGACAAAAGTAATTATTGAATAAAATATGGGTAAAAATCCCATATGACTTTTATTTTTCTCCTGTTAAAATATTTCATAGTATTGAAGAAAAAAGGTATACTTGTGTATATTATTTTATAAATACAGCAATATGAAAATTATTCAAGAACATAAGATGTATAATTTTTAAATACTAAGAAATGTGCCTATGAGCACTTACAATAAGAAGCAGGCCTCAAACTTGAAATGTGTCTGTAGTCAGCTAAGTTATATCCCAAATAACATTTTCAACAGCAAATTGGTATGTAAACCTCCTAATATTTTGGAAGAATGGCCTACAGTTCAGAGGTTCAGTCTATTATGATCATGGTGGGACACGGCAGCATGCAGGCAGGCATGGTGCTGGAGAGGTAGCTAAGAGTTCTATATCTTCCTCAAGCAACAGGAAGTGAACTGAGACACTGTATATTCCTTTATCATATAAGAGACCTCAAAGCCAACCCCCAAAATGATATACTTCCTACAAGACTATATCCACTCCAACAAAGTCACATCTCCTAATACTGGCATTCCCTATGAGCTTATGGGGGTCCAATTGCATTCAAACAATCACATTTACCTTCAATGATGAATTCACAGTAACCCCCAAATTAGGCCCCATAGTTATATTCACATTGCTGAGGAGAAAAATGGTAATTCTAAATGAAGCTTACTTGAATGAAGATGTAAGCATAAAAATAATAGGGCTGGGAATTAATTTAGAAAAGTATTTGAATGAATTATAGTAGTGAAAATGTACTATGGGGTATTTCAAGTTCAGATACTAGAAAATATATACAAGTCATTTTGCAGTTGCAAATGTTATAAATTTTCCACTTCTTACTAAAAAAATAAAATTAAAATAAACAAAATGAGAGAAAATTAGCAAATGTAAACAGTAACTAAAATATACACAAAATTGAAAAGAATGTATGAAAAGTTATCAAACTTAGCAAAAATGCTACCCTTATAATACAAATATTTGTAATTCTCTAGACTTATATGATATTTTTGAGAAGATCTAAGGTATGAACCCAGATCATCAAGCATGCTAGGGAAAGCTATAACCCGAAGACATTCAATGCATCTAGTGAGTTCCATAATCTGAAATCTAGTAAGAATTCAATGACAGGAAAATTATATAGATAGTACATATTGTAATAATCCAATACTTTGTTGGATGTTGCACATACACTTTTTATTTTCTTTCCTACCTAAGGGAATATATAAGATTGTACATTGTCAAAATGCCTAAAGGTACTTGAATTTTGCAGTGTCTCTGTAATTTTTATGTTTTGTGGTGAAATATAGATTTGAAGCCAACTCTAACATCTTATGAAATAAAATAAAACACTGTAGCATAAGACATATTTAACTTATTCACATAATCTCTCAACTGATTTAATGAACAAATGATGCTGACAAATATTTTTAAGTAAACTACTGATTGAGCTATTTCTTGTTTCTTGTTAATAACTTGACTCACAACTGAAACAACAGTAAAAAGTTGCCTACTGAAAAGCATGTAATTGACCATTTCAGATTGCAAAAATTGTTTTGTCCAGTTCAATAATTTAGAAATGTTTTCTTTGATTAAAAGACATAATAATGAGGTCCTAGATTTTCAGATTCAATATCAATATATTAATTTTATTACTTATTCTTTTCAATGTTACTTATTGTTGTATATGTGTGTATTTGTGTTAGGAAATCTAATACAGACAATATAGAAATCATATTTAGAAACATTACTTAATTTGACCTAATTATTCTCATGCAGTTTACTATATTGTAAATATTTTGACAAATGTTTAATTTCTTTATCTATATAATACATATATTATATATTTACTTCATTATTACTCATTTTAAAGCTCTTAGCAACTGATTATTTACTACTTGGTTAAACATCATGGCTAATTCATGGGTTCTTAAACATTTTGAAAATTTTTCATAGATCCCAATTCCCTTTCTAATATACGGATGTTTTGTTGATCTCTTTTCCAAACCAAAGCCTCTTTCTTTGAGTGTAACTCAGAACATTACACACATAGCAAATCAGGGGCAAAGCCATACAAGTCTGCCTTATTTTTCTCTATTTCTTTTATATTCACAACCAACCCATCAGCACGTTCTGTCATCAAAGAGTATCTCAGATCTTTGTTGTTCTCATTATCACTAACTTTTAGCAACAATTTCCAGCTGAGAGTAACAATATGATGGCTGAGCAGGGTCCTCTGACTATGGTTTCCATATAGACGCAAGTTAAATAGCTATTCGTGCAACAAAGTTTCTTCACAACAGTTAAATAGGTCAGGTCAGAAAACATAGTATGTGACTATTAGTATAGTAAAATTACAAAAGCAAAGTGTTGAAACAGGCAGGTTAAATAAAATCTGCCCATGTAAGCCCTACCTGAAAAGAACAAAGCACAGAGGCAGATATGATGTCCTTGAGGAAGAAAGAGACAAGGCCATATATTGGATTTGAAATTCATTACTAGATATGCCTCATGGCATGGAATACCAGAGAAAAAGCCTACTGATAGGTCAAACCCATAGATTAGGCTGCTGGAAACACATTAGGTCATAGGGCAGATGACCATCATTCTCTAACCTTGAGTGACAGAACAGATTACTATGTATTTTTGGGAACAAATCATAAATCCCAATCTTAAACCCCAGAAGAAAGCTTATTTAACACCTATAGTCTAATAAAAACTTAAAAATCCCATACTCAAATATGAGAGACAAAGCTTCTAAATTTAATCTTGTATCATTTATAGAGCCTCTCCAATCTTGGTTTCAACAATTTACGGTCTTACAGTCCCTCCTCTTTCTCACCAATTGGACTCCTGGAGCTCCACCTGGGGCCTGGCTAAGGATCTCTGCATCCACTTCCATCAGTTATTGGATGAGAGTTCCAGAACGAACATTAGTGTGTTTGGCCATCTGATCACCAGACTAGGTCAGATCAGGCTTTCTCTTGACCACTGCCAGTAGTCTACAGTGGATGTATCATTGTGGATTATTGGAAACTCTCTAGCACTTTGCTTCTTCCTGTTCTCATGTGGTCTTCAAAAAATAGGATTTTTAAAGGAGGAATAAAAAAGAAGAAAGAACTGGTAGGAAGAATAAAACTATACATGTACATAAACATACATATGAAAATATTTATGAATATGCATATATATTTAAAAAACAAAATATGAAACATTTTAAAGAAAAAAATCTAATTTTCTCTAATGTGAACAATCTGCATTGTACTTTAAATTTACACACAAGGAAGCATATGTATTTATGCCTTTCACTATTTGTGTGTGTGTGTGTGTGTGTGTGTGTGTGTATGGTTAAGTATGTGTGTGTGTGCGTGTAGGATGTGAAAATAGAAAGACCAGGAGTGACCAGTCGGCAGTGGTGAACATACAACTTTAATCCCAGCACTTGGGAGGCCAGCCTAGTCTATAGAGCAAGATCCAGGACAGGCACCAAAACTACACTAAGAAACCTTGTCTCAAAAAATAAAAATAAAAATATCAATCAGTCAATCAATTAATCAATCAATCAATAAAGACTAGGAGTGGATGATGCATCCTAAGGAAGTGGCAGAGGCCTGGGAGGTAGGGCAATGGAGTCGCGTGGTTAAAAGGAACTACCTATTCATCAGGAGGAGGGATTCAGCAGGAGGAAGGTGAAGGAAAAGGGAATACAGATAAAGGAAGGTGAAAAGAATAAAGTATAATATCATGTATAATGATATATTTTGTGTGTTCAGTTAATAAAGATGTTCGTGGTATTGTCTTCTCTGAGGTGTTTACTTGTGCCCAGCAAGAATGGAAGATGAATTCTTCTCTCATTTAGCAATTCTCTGCAAAATTCTTTGTATGAATGACCTTTCCAGAGTGAAAGTTAAGAGAATTCATCTTTCTTTTCCGTTGTTTCCCAAGTGATGGACAGAGTGGTTTGGGATCAAAAACAGTTGGGATACCTCCCAGCACATTAGTTGCAGGTAGGAACTATGATGAAACAGGAAATTCTAATTTTGAATTTTCTCATTCTATTCTCATGTCTTTGTGGCTACCATGCTCTGCATCCTATCTGGGTCTTTGTATCTTTGCTCATTCCCAGTAGAGGTGTGACCACCATGTTCACGACTTGGAACACACCAGGCCAAAACCAATCTACCATGATATAACCATTAAACTCAGGATGCAGGATGTGCCCTAAGGAGCTGTGTTTGATCAGTCTCTTTATACTCTGTATATGAGCCACCAGTCTTACAGGGAAAAGCAGCTAGTTCCAGTGTCCTCAGCATCACTGATTCCACAGCAGTCAGGGTTGCTCCTGCTATTCAATGCACAGACGTTTCAGTGAGGTGGCATCAGTGGTGCTTGTCTGGGGTTAAACTGTATCTCAAAGTAGTTATCACCTTCATCCTGGGAATGAGACAACTCAGGGGTCATTGTTGTCCAAAGCAGCATGCTCTGATGTTATCTTCTCATGTTGTCTTTTCAGGACAACAGCATGATGACAGCCTAAACGGCTACACTGTGGTGATTTAAGTGATAATTGTGATCACCAGGTCTGTCCATTTATGCCACCTCTCCCATCTTCTGCTGCACTGAATTGTTCTGCTCTCCAGCTGTTTTGATTCCATTTCACAAATGGGCAAGTACTCAGTGACTTTAATCAGTCATCTTCCAAAAACACTTTAAATAAATGCCATCTACATACCTGTACATTTTCTCATATCTTTGTTTTACTGGATAGTTCAGATAACGAGCTATCTGAAAGGAGGGAAAGTCAACTGAAAAAAATGACTTCATAATATAAGGCTGTATGGAATTTTCTTTAATTAGCTATTGATAGGAGAGGCCCCAGTCTATTTTGCGTGGTACTATCCCTGTGCTGGGGTCCTGGGTTCCATAAGAAAGCAGGCTGAGAAAGCCAGGAGGACAAAGTCAGTGTATAGCATCCCTTCATGGCCTTTTCATGAGCACCTGCTCCCAGGTTCCTGCCTTGTTTGAGTACTTATCACAGACTCTTTTTATGCTGAACAGTGATTTGGAAGTGTTAGCCAAATAAACCCTTTTCTTCCCAAGTTTCTTTGGTCATGGCATTTTTGTCACATCAATAAAAACTTTAAGATATCTATAAAACAAATGTGTATTTATGTATCATTATACACTTTTGAAGTTTATATTTAGTATATTTAACATATACAAATATATAATGGAATAATCACTATATATATTATATATTTAGTATATAGCATCAGTATATTTAATCATTTTTGTAAAATTAATATCCAATAATAAATAATGAAATATTATTATATTAATAACCATTTATTTTTCCAAATATAAGATAAAAATATTAATATGATATATGAGATTCATGACAATCCTTGTGTCACATATTAATAAAAGGAGAGCCAAACTGTAGCCCTGTAGCTCCTACCAATTGGCAAGTCTCACCTTGATTTTGTAGAAGAGATAAAACCAAATTTATTTCTTTATGTCATGTATTAGATAATTTAATACTATCATTTAAATTATATAAATTGGTTCTAAGTAAACATGCAGTTGCATGATAATAAACCATTATCAAGAATGTATATTATTTTATATATTTATTGTATTGCAGAAATTTTTCTATGGATATGGGAAAACATCTCAGGTTAATCAATAGCAAGATAGGTAGTACATTCTCTTCCTACAATGGCTTAAAATCAAATCTGCTGCTTACTTGGCATGTAACTCTAAAAAGAAAGATTGAGAAAGGGTGATGTTTTACTGAATAGTGAGTGCTGCATACTGTGTTTAGCAAGATATAAGAAAAGATTAGAAGAGTGAGAGATTAGTAAATTTCCAGCAGGGATTAAAGGAAGTCACTTCTACAGAATGGAGGCATTCTGAGTAAGAGAAAACAGTGTCTTATGGATTTAAACACCAGGAAATATTGTTGGAAATGTTGTGAACAAGGGAAAACCATAGAAGTTTCCTGAAAACAACTTCCCTTGGCCTCAAAGCACAAATCAGATGAAATATACTGACATCTTGCCCAGAATATTGTTGCTCACAGGAAGCTGGGTGTGATGGGTCATGCCTGTCATCGAAGCACTCTGGATGTTGGAGCAGAAAGCTTTCATGATTTTTGTGTATCCTGAGACCCTTTTTCAAGTAAAATGCCCATAAAGTTTAGAGAACTAAAACCTAGCACCTACATCTGAGTGGGGAAAAATATGCCGATGGTGATGTTTAAGTGGAAAACAAATATTATATTAACATAATATTTTTCTTTAAATAGGTTACTTTGAAATGAGTTTGTATATAACAGGCTTGCAAAGCTGGTTCAGAAGTTTCATATATGTTAAAATGCTTTTTGTCTATTGTAGGATGTCTAGCTCTTTGTGCATATGGCAGGAAGTTGTAAGCTGGGTCTTAAAATAGATACGTTTTACTTTTCTCGGGGCTTCTTCCCACTGATTACAACAGCAGCTAGACTAGTTTGTAATCACACCAACAGTGAGTACGGATTCCCTTTCCCCGGCATCCTCTCTAGCATTTACTGTAGGTTATTTCATTGATCTTGGCATTCTTACTGCTCTAGGTAATTTTGTTGATCTTGCCATTCTTATTGGTGCAAGAAGAATTCTCAAAATTGTTTTGATTTGCACTTCTCTGATTGATAGACCCAATGAACAGAAAGCCAAGCAATCCACACGGACCTTACCTAGTCTGAAATTTATTGTATACATAAAAATATCCTTGTTTGAAAGACCAAAATGAGTCATTTCAAAGATATTTATTGAAATGGCCAAAGTTTAGCGAGAAAATAAGCATGGGAAAGCAGATCATAAGCTATACACTATTTCCAGCTGAATTTTAAAAGGCTAAAATCAAAAGTAAATAAAAGTTAAAACAATAAAATAAAGATTTGAAATCATCATCAGAGTTGAAACCAAGATGTAGGGTTTTTTTTCCCCCCCACTGGTATGGCCCTTTAAATTTTTATGTAGTTGTTAATTTAATTCAGCCCTTGTTCTGTTGGTCAGGGACTATTCTTAAGTTTCAATGACTCCTGATGTCATCCTAATTACTACTAATATTGAATATCCCTTATATCCAATATTTGTTCCACTTTAGTCTCCATGTGATTAATCCAGAACAGTTTGTATAATTCCATTTCTGGTTAGTTCCAAATTAAATGATGTGGAGTCTATTACATTTGAAAAAATCTTTTCATCTTTTGTTATGTAGTTTGTTCACAATGGTGAAATCCAATCATATGAGCAGACCAACACATTCAAGAGTAAGAATTTATACTAATACAAAGTTTCAGTGAATGCTAAAAAATTGTAACCTCTGATTACACAAAATTTTATCACAAAGCCAACAATCCAGTAGTTATATTTGTGTTGTGGTTCACATTTCTATTGTGTTACTGGAGATTTGTTTTAATGGTTAAGTGCTACTTTTACAGAGGGTCTGGTTTAGCTTCAAAACATCTGTATGCAGCTCACAACTGCCTCTATTCCCATTTTGGGGATTCTGATGTCCTCTTCTGAGGACACCAGTCATACACACTGTATGCATATATAATTGAGGAAATATATTCACACTCATAAAAATAAGAATTATATATTTTTAATAAATCTACCTCTTAGGTCAACATTTAATATAATCCTGGTGTGTTATGTGATATTTTGATCATATTCTTACCCTTCAAAGACTGACAATACAGTTTGCTTTGAATCAGAGGGTGGAGCTAGCTACCAGCTGTCACAAAATAACCACAGAGGATTTGGAGGACTGACGACAGATAGAGACAGTAAGTAATACTTCAGGGCTTAGAATGGATCTCAGCTTTTTGGATCAATGAATGGAGCGGGGTTGGAGGAGAGAGAGAGAGGGAGAAAGAGAGGGGGGCAGGGAGGGAAGGAGGGAGGGCTGGAGGTAGAGAAATCACAGATCACTGAACGATTTCCACTGCTTTCTCTGATCATTCAGGTTCTTACCCTGCCTGATATCTGACTCTAGATGCTTCACTGGTACATTTGTCAAAGGCAATCTCACATTTGGTACTACAATACTGACAGCAATTGGACTGTCCTTTTTCAAATTTCATGATATTTGTAGTGAATAGACCTGGAAAATATGTATACAAACTAATCTGCTTATAGACACATATATTTATGTCAATATCCATTCCTTTTCGATTTTATTTTTATATGCATTTATTTTATTTTGTGTATGATTCCTTTGCCTGTGTATGTGTATGTATAAACATGTGCTTCTGGTATATGTAGAATTTGTATGAAGTATCAGATCCCCTGGAACTGTAGTTCCTGACACACGTGTGCCCTTCCTTGGGTGCTTAGAATTGGACCTAGGTCCTCTGCAAGAGCAACAGTTGCTCTTAACCACTAAGCATTCTCCCATGGTTCTCTTTCACTTTCCTTATTTTTCTTTTTTATTGTTTTTATTAATGTTTAGTTATTTTGTTCAATCATTGTTTTCCACAACAAAAAATGGTTGCATTTAACATAGCCTTTGACAATTTTACACTTATCTAAAATATATTCTGACCATATTCTCCTATTCTTTATCAGCCCTTTCTTACACCTGCAGTGCTTATTCTTTCCCCAAATAGACCCATTCTACTGAGTTCAATTGTGTTTGTTCATATGACCTTGGTTAGATGACAATTCACAAGTGTGTGGACAAGTTGCTAGTTGTTATGACCTTGAAGAAAATAACCATTTTCTGGTAACTATTCATTGACAATAATTCTTCAGGGATTGATAGTCTTTTATGAGCCCTCCACTATCAAGAATACAATGTAGAAGGTTCCTACCTTGTGTAATTTTTTTGCAAATATCAATAGCTGCTATGTGTTCATGATTCTGGCCATGCCATGCCAAGAGAAATCAGAGCTTTACGGCACCCCACTTCATGCTCTGACTCTTATGTTCTTTCTTTCCTATTCCACACTGTTCCTTGGGCCTTAGAGGAGGCAATATGGGTGTGACATTTAGTGATGAGTACTTATTGGTTACTTAATCTCAGTACTGTGGCCAATTGTAAGCTTTGGTACTAATTGTTAACCACTGATGGGAGATGCTTCTATGACCACAGTTTAAAGAGGCTTCAGTCAATGAATTTCAACATGAATAGGATGCTTGACTTATAGTAATTTATGGGAGAGGGTTAACCGAAACTAAAGGCATAGAAAAAATGCTTATAAGAACTTAATATTTAAGGCCTACTATGAGGTTTAACTTAAAACAAACAAACAAAACAAACAAACAAACAAAAAAAAAAAAACAAGCAGACAAAACCCCAAGGTTTTAAGTAGGAGGCACCCAGCATGATACTATTTCTAGAAATCTGAAGTGAAAATGCTAGTGCCATGGACAAAATATCTCGCTGTGAATGATTGGTCAAGGGTGCCCCAGATACACTCAAAGCAACACATTTTGTTGCTATTGCTCTTGGTCACTGGCCAGCAAACAATGATTAAAAAACTTTTGATAGTCAAATGTATTGGCTGAGGCCTTTCCATAGCATTCAGTTCAGGAAGCAGAGGCAGGTAGATCTCTATAAGTTCAAACCAATGTAGCTTACACAGTAAGTTCAAAGCCAGATTGAGCTATATGGTGAGACTCCATATCAAAAAGATATAGGTATGCAGGGAAATCTACTACTATTGTTATGTTATGTTGCCTTTTTTCAGCTTTTGCTCTCTTTTCTCTCCAGATATTTCTTTCTAAGATAGATAGATAGGTAGATAGATAGATACATACATACATACAAACTTACATACATACATACAAACATATATACATACATACATACACACATACATAGATGGTAGGTAGGTAGAAAGATAGATGATAGATAGATGATAGATAGATAGATAGATAGATAGATAGATAGATAGATAGATGGTAGATACTGAATACAGAACATAGACAAATAAGCCTGGAATGAGGTGGAAGGTCCCTTTTTCCTGGCCAGCATTCACACATTTTGGATGCTATGCAGGTTGCATCAATGGCCTTACATTTGCATGTTACAAAATTAACCTGTTAGGCAAGATCTGCCCACCAATGTAATAATGGCATGGCATCAGATGGTTTAGGATTCATTATCACCTCTTTGTGATTGTGTTTGAGGACTGTTCCATAGAAGAGAATAGGTACCTGTCATCATGAACTTTATCAAATGCCAATGGCCCCAGAAAACACATCCTAGTTGGGAAGGCTACTACTCTTGTTTTGTTTAACTGCTTTTTATTTTTTAATTGACTTTAAAATGTTAGGTTTAGTTATGAAATTTTCTCCCTTCCTCCTCTTATCTTGTTGCCTTGTACTTCTAGAATCCTGACTTTCATGTCACATGAGTCTTTTCCCTATTTTCCTCTTCTACAGTATCTTTTTCCCTCCAATGGTCTTCTCTCCAATTTAATAGCCTATACCACACACTGACACCCACTTTTGTAACAACATATAAAGATTAAAACTTGGATCCATATATGAGAAGTAAAATGTAATTTTTCTCACACTGAATCAGGTTGTCTCACTTAATATAATACTTTCTAGAGCTATTAATCTTTTAAAATGAATTTATATTGACATTATTAACTATAATTCAATAATGCAGAATTAATTCTACCCTTATCTATAATTATAATTATTTTTTTCAGACACTGGGAAACCCTACTCTATTACATACATACATACATAAACACACACACACACACACACACACACACACACACACACACACAAGCCTATTCACTCATATACAGCATGTTTATCTTCCAAATATCAAGAACTAGAAGCTTGAACTTTAGTATAATAGTGTTTAACTTGATTTTCTTCTCTGTTTCGGCATTTTAAAACTGGATTTTGCTATGGGGCCTTGGGTTTCTTTAAAGTCATGAACCTCTTACCTCCATCTCCTGGGTTCCAGATGATAATCATGCACCACTACACTCAGCAGTGGTGGGAACTATAAAAGCAGTTTTCCAGGTAGGGAATTAATTAGGTTTGAATCTCATTTGTTATTAATATTTATCATTTTGAATGAATTATGTCTGGACAGACTAAGTTGTTACTTAACAAGTAATAGTAGCTTGGTCTCAGTTTTTGGCTTCCTGATCTCTCAGCTTCATGCAGTTGTCTCACTATGATGCTGTCTGCACTGTTGTGAAAAGGATGCCTCATCAAATGTCAGAAAAGCCTGGCTCTTGGACTTTGACCCTTCAAATCTAGAACTAAACTCACTTCTTTGTTCATGAAGTACCCTGTTGGAGAAAATGCAGGTATGACATAGTAGCAGACTATCTGGCACACTACATTTCTAAATGAGAAGCTTGACACAACATGCTCTTGAATATTCCCACAAATCAGAACACTGAATTCTAAGGAGCATGAGTAGCTGGCCTGCTTCATGGAGACCCTGGTGGTATTAGGGCTCACTATCCAATCTGAGGTAATATGCTAACTAATCATAGTCGATAGGCTTCCACTATATAAGTGATTACTCATGTGCAATAAAGCAGATACTGTTCCCTGAAACCATCTCCAGAGTGGTTCATTTCTATGCCCTTTACCAGCCCACAGGCATTGAAGTCTTGTGAAGCTCTCTGTAACAGGATGTACTGGACCTCAGATATTTTGCTTCACCAACAAAGAATGAAGAAGAACACTATTCAGTTACTTTTTATATGTTTGTTCAAGCTCAGTAGTTTCAGAATTAATAAGCAATATCACTATGGCAATAAAATTAATAATTATAGTGCACAATCCCTCCAGATGAGGGCTTTCTGAACCTTCAAAGCTACTTACATAGCCTCTCTTGGCTTTTTATCAGTAAGGTAAATGTTTGTAATGTGTTTCATTTTTTGACAACATGCATTCTACTTTACCAATATCCTGCATTAATTTTTCTGTATTGTGTATGATAATGATCACTCTTTTTATACTCATATCTGTGAGTTTTGATGAAGGCAAAATTATATACAATACAATGTCATGCCATACAATGTAATAATTTCATCATTCCCCAAACAGGCTTGATCTGTTTCATTCCCAAATTAGCCATATCTAGCCTCATCTTTGTAAACCACCTTATCTGCCATTCCTGTTGAAAATCATTCATCTATGTTCTGTAGCTGTATCTTTTCATTTCTTATAATATTATATGAATTAAGTTATACATTGCCTAGGGTTTTGAATCTATTGCCTTTTACTAATTAAAAATACATGAGATTTCAAGTTTTTAGAATATTCAATAAGAGATTTCTTCTATCATTAATAAACACAATGTTGCTTATATATGCCATACTTAGTTTATCCATTTATCTATGGAAGTGCAATGTGCCCCTTTAAGACTTTTGGTGTGATACTGCCTGTTGTAAATAAATGCATGTAGTTTTGTTAAAAACAAAAATTTGTAATATGGTTGGGAAATGAATGGGAAGGAGCTCATGAATTGCCACAGTGGGTCAAAGTCATAAACAAGGAAGAGAATATGAGTTTGCATCGATAATATTCATTTAAATCTGGTAGTTTCTGTAAGTGTAGTGGTAGAAGAATAGGTCTATATTCTTCAGGCTTATTGGTCAAGCAGTGCTGTTAACACAGAAAGCTCAATTATCAGAAAGAAAATTTATTTAAAAAAGAAATAGGAGACACACAGAGAGAAAGACCAAAAAACAAAAAAAAGTAAAAGAAAGAAACAAACAAACAAACAGAAGAAAAAAGAAAAAAAAGTTACACATTAAAAGTATGTGTGCCTTTAAGATGCCCAAACTTGATATACTCACCTGCACTGACTACCCCAAAGAGGCCTTACCCACTATGAGGAGTGAGTCGAGATAGAATGGAAGGAGATGGGGGGGGGTATGGAAAAGGGGAGAGAGGGGGAACAATAGTTAGCATTTAAAATGAAAAAAAAATAATTAAATAAAAAAGAAGTTTCCCAACTGAACTGCCTTACCAATGTTCTATATGCCAGCTTTGTGTCTGGAACTTTGGAACTAACTTACTATTTTTGTATAGTGTTTTGGGATCTAAGACTTCCTGTATATGATGACGTTGACTTTATTATGGAGACATAGGGATGACTCAACATTCATAAGTCAGTATGTGTAATAAATCATATAAATGAACTTAAAGATAAAATCACTTAATAATCTCATTAGATGCAGAAAAAGCATTTGACAGAATCCAACATGCCTTCATGATAAAAGTCCTAGAGAGGGTGGGACAGGAGAAATAACCCCTCAGTCTGTGTCATGTGGCTTTTAGGTATGTTTTCTGTGGTGTTTGGTGTTGGAGAGCCACTTGCTTTACTCTTTCCTGGGAAAGACCATTGTTCCTGCTCTCAGCATTCCTTAGTTGTCTGTAGATTCCTATGTAAGGCAGGCGCCTAGTACCCCATGCCCCTGCCCAGTCCATGTTATCATGTTTTTTATTGTTATTTTTTTTTCTGCTCATGTTATGCCTGTTATGTTGGTGAGACTTTATAGGTATAGTTTCTGTTATTCCTTGGAGACACAAACACACAGAAAACTTCCTGATCCTCTGGCTCCTATAATATTTCCACCTTCCCTTTGGAAATGATCCACTAAGCCTTAGGTGTAGGAGTTGTATTGTAGATGTAGAGTCCATTGTGGCTGGGCTCTACAAATCAACTATTTGACTTGTTGAGGTTTTATATAATGGAAAGAGAAGTTTCCTTAATGAGGAGCAAGGACAATATTTATCTTGTGGGACAAATATTTAGAAAGTAGTTAGGGATTATTCTGGTTTTGTAAAGAGGTGGTTGTAATTTCTCCTCAAGATCCAGGTTCACATTAGCACTAGGTAGATAACTAGCTCTCCAGAACCATCCGGTTCCAGTTCACTCTTGTTGAACAGGTCTTAAGTCCCATGAGAGAGTTGTTGGTTGGTTATACCAAGATATATATATATATATATATATATATATATATATATATATATACCACTGATAAATGCTTAGGCTTATTAGGACATGCTGGCCATTGTTGTGGTTCACAGGTATCATTACTAATTATGACTCTTGGTTACCTCTATTCCTTGGAAGCTTTCATGGAGCCTTCTAGTACCCTAAATTCTGGTCCTCATAGAGGAGGCTTTTGGGTCAGTTCCAGCTCAATGGCTTCTGATCCCTGACTGAAGTGCATCGTGTCTTCAGCAAGGGACTTAACTTTTAATTCTGTTTGGGGGTGGGGCGGAAAAAGGACAATGGCAACAGCCTGTATTTTTGGGAATCTCTTAGATAACAATAACAACTCCAACAAGGGGTTCTCATGAATGGTGTTGGGGTTTTGTTAGGTGGTCTTGGCTCATAGAGAACGCAGTCAAGCCAGATGAGAAATTTTCAGTAGAAATATATATGTATATTTATACATAAATTTATACATATCATTGGGATATTTTAAAGATATATAGTTTATGATGTGATTCCTTATGACTTTTTATGCATTGTTATTGTTATTTTACCATTGTCCCTGCTTCTTTCCATTTATTCCCTCTCTGTAATTAGAGCTCACCCTCTTTTTCCCATTTCCTCTTTCAGTCACTTGTACCCTTGTTATTCTTTTCTCTACTGCTCCACAATCCTTTACCCTATCAATGGCCTCTTTTTACTTCTTACTGAATTCTTAATATAAAATAGGAAATATTTATCAGAAAACAGAAGCGAAATGTTCATGCCACTATAATGAGAAGATATGTTTTGAAGAAGGCCCCCAAAGTACTGATTCAATAGCAAAAATAGATATAGGAGATTCCATATAGCTATAGATCCTCTGAAAACAAAAGAAACAGAAAACAAATGGCAAAAAAAACATATAAGATACAGAAAACAAAAGAAGGTAAAACTGATAACATACAACTTAAAAGTTAATCTGAATTTCTAGAATTTATTGAACTTAATAGCAAAATAATAAGTAAATAAACCCCTTGTTTTAGAAATGGCCAATAGACTACTATAAATATTTCTCAATAAAATGCCTATAAGTAAATGGTCAACAGGTACATGAAAAAAACCCACATTATTAATCAATATGGAAATGAAAATTAAAACATACATTGCCTCACTCTTAACAAAAAATAATGTATGTTATCTGATAGACTTGGTATAATCTGTGGTGGCTAGATTTAATGGTAAACATTTATCAGTGTTGGTGGGAATGCAAACTACAAAGGCCATTGCTGAAAACACAGAGATACTAATCAGAACTATCTTCTAAAACTTTTATTAGTGAAATATAAGTAAAACATTCTTCTTTTCCCTTTCCTCCCCCTATCTTAACCATCTCATATAGTCCTACCCACTCTCCTTCATATCCATGGCCTTATTTTTCATTAACTGCTATTGCATGCATATATGTATATACATACATCACTAAATATAACTCATTCTGTTCATATAATGTGACTTGTATGAACTAGTTCGAAGCAGGAATCTTAATACAGTCAAAGAAGGTATGTTGTGGTTTGAAAGGGATATCCCCAAGTAGTCTTGTGCATTTGAATATCTAATCACCAGTTACAACGGTTAGGGGAAGTTAGGAAGTGTGACCTTGCTGAAGGAAGAAGATGACTGGGGGTGAGCTTTAAGTTCTCAAAAGCATTACCAGGTGACTCTGTCTGAATCCTGCTTGTAATTCAGGATGTGAGCTCTCAGCAGCTGTTCTAGCTGCCTGCTGCTTGCTCTGGCATCCTGGACTCTAATTCTCTGGAACCAAAAGACTAAAAAATATTCATTTTTTTTTCTATACATTGCATTGGTCATGATATTTATCACAGCAGGAGAAATGTAACAATGAAATTCATAATAGCAGAAAAGTGGAAATAACCTAAATATCAATCAACTAGTGAGGAGATAAAGGACAAGTGGTACACAGCCATGCGTGGAGTTATTTTACTCATAGAAGATAAACCATTTGTGACACCATAGGTGGCACTGAAGATCATTACACTAAGTGAAATCTGCAAGTCAAAGAAATAAACTTAATTCCAGTGAAGTTTCCATGTGGAAATTTACAAAGCAATATAATATAAACTGAGAGTAGAATCATACTCAAAAGAGCTTGGGGTAATTTGGAAGAAGGCTACAGTAAAATGTGGAAAGATTCATCATTGTGTACCAAGGCACAGTGAAATAATAACAAAATATTCTGGTGTTAAATAGAGTGGTGATATCTAAACATAACATAAATTACATTTCATAATTTAAAAATGTATTTAATTATCTTACTAAAATGAAATAATATAGATATTTATCCTGATCTAATTATTATACCATAAATAAATGCATCAAAATATTTATTATCATACTATTAATAGTAATATGTTTTATGTGCCAGCTAAAGATTAACAAATTAAAATGAGAAAAATACAAAAAAATTAGAAGGAACATACTTCAGAGAATTAAAATGTGAATAATCCAAAATAAAAATGGCTGTGCTATTTCATGTTCCAACAAATACAAATTTTTGTTACACCTATCGTAAATATTTCTTTATATAAATATTGCCTGCATATTCCATGGCAGCCTCTGTGATAACTGCAGGCTTATGTCTTATTTGGCACAGTACACATATTCCTAGAGTGCTGGTGTTAGTTCCAATCCATCTTCCTTTGCTTTGCTTTGTTGGTGAAAGACCTGTTAATGTATGTGTATTTTTCATCTATATCTTTCCAATTAGATAAAATTGTTGATTCTTTCTAGAAATTTCCTGGATAAATTTTTGGTATCTTTTAGAGTTAACTTGATTTCTTCTTTTCTTACTCATATCTCCTTTTGTTTCCTTCTCTTGCCTTAATTTTAGAACTATTGCTTTGAGCACTATGTCAAACAAGAGTAGGGATAGTGGACAGCCCTGCATGATTGCTGAACTCAGTGGGATTGCTTCAAGTTTTTCTCTATTTGACTTGATGTTGCTTGTGTGTTGGTCATATGTACTCTTTAGTAAATTGAGGTATGATTGTTCCATCCCACTCTCTGTAGGACTTCTATCATGAAAGCATGTTGTTTTTGGTTAAATGATTTTTTTCTGCATTTATTGAGAATATAAAGTGAATTTTGAAGTTCATTTATATGATTTACTATACATGTTGAACTAGTATGTTGAACCATCCCTACATCTCCATAATAAATTCAATAGAATCATGATGGAAATCTTTAAAATATATGCCTGTATTCAACTTGCAAGTATTTTGTTGAGGATTTTTGAATATATGCTCATTAGAGATATTGGCCTACTGGTTTTTTTGTTTGTTTATTTGTTTTGTTTTATCTTTACAGTATTTTATTGTTGTAGTAGTATTGTATTTGTAGGGGTTGGGACATGCTCTTAAAATATTTGTAAACTTCATATTTACTGATTCATATAAAGTTACAAATGTATTGTGCTATATTATCATGGATCCTTTTACTAGTGTAACCAAAACTGTATCTTTTATGACACTGAAGGTTACAATATTTAAACTAAGAAACTAATGTTGATTAAGTATGGCTATAGAATTCTCTGTCATTTTGTGGTAAAAAGAAATAATGAAATCCACTTTTATAATTAAGATAGTGCACTTTTCTGTCATTACAAAGCTATCTCTCAGAATATCTGTTCATACATTACTCTAAGTGATTATTCTCTGTCTCTAATCTATTTCTAGATTATCTATCTCTATAATTCTGTCTGGTCGTGAATCTTATATAAAGAAAGGTATAGGATACACAAAGAATATATTGGCATTTTAAATATTATGGTATGCTTAAAGTCTATTGCAATGGTTCTATGTGTCAATAATCAATTGGTTTTCATTGCTGTGAGGCATTGTGTGTTATCATAGTTTGTCCAACTGTCAAATTCCAGAAGGACATTTGGCTTTTTCCCAGTTGTTGACAATTATATATAAATGACTGTGGATTTTTTCATGTGAAATTCATTTTATTTCTTTAATAAATATTACTTTTTAATGTGGAATGAAACAAAGTGAAATTATTGGATTGTATAATAGGCATATGCTTAGTTTTATAAATATTACTATATTCTTTTCTGAGATAGCCATATAATTCCACTTCCTGCCAAAAGTTGGATGAATATTCTATTTTATGCATCCCTGTCAGCATTTTTGTTTTCTGTACTATGCATATTACTTATTTTGATAGTCCTATAGAACTTTTTGCCTTTTGATGCTTGATAAATTTAAATGTATTGTTTTGCTGTCTGCATAATCTCTTGAATGAAATATTTGTTCGTGCCTCTGAATTTTCAGTTTGATCATTTATTTTTCTCTTGTAGATTCTTTCTTCATTCCTTCCTTTCTTTCCCCCCCTCTTCTCCTTCTGCTTCTCCTTCTCCTCTCCTCCTCCTCCTCCTCCTCTTCCTCTTCCTCCTCCTCCTTCCCCTCCTCCTCCTCCTCTCCTCCTCCCCCTCCTCTCCTCCTCCCCCTCCTCTCCTCCTCTTCCTCCTCCTCCTCTTCCTCTTCCTCCCCCTCCCCCTCCTCCCCCTCCTCCTTCTCCTCCTCCCCTCCCCCTCCTCCTCCTCCCCCTCCTTCCCCTCCTCCCCCTCACCCCTCCTCCTCCTCCTTCTTATTCTTCTTATGCTTCTTCTTTTTCATCTTTTTCTTGTTGCTTTTGTTGTATATGAAACAGGGCTTCATTCTGTTACACAGAATCAGACTGGCTCAAAGTCAAGGCACTTTCTTGCCTTGACCTTCCCAGTGCTGTGTGTACCGGCGTGAGCCATCATGCATGGTCGCTGGTAGCTTACTTAGTTTTCTTTCACACTTTTTGTCTCATTTCCCTGTTGAGTGAGGACGTTTACTTTCATTTATGTTTGTTATTAATATTTGAAACAGAGCTTTCCAATGGAGTCCAAGCAGGTCTTAAACACAAAATTTAGATTATCATGCACGTTTCATGTGGTATTTTTTTTATTTACCCCACCCTTCTAAGGTTTTAATAACTACTGAGCATCTATCAGGTTGTAAAATGAAAATATGAAACTCAACGTTGTCTTCAGAGTGTTACCACAAAATGTTATATAAAGTATATTCAGTCCATTATTCTTTCCTTGTATGGTTATACTGTTGCTATTTAACTGTAAAAATTATTTCTCACAATTTCAGCATGTTTTTTATAAATTTTTCCTAAAAGGTTTTACTTAATGACATTTTTCCTGAAATCTGTTTTAATGGTCTATTTATCTGATTTTGTTCAATATTTAAGCTTTAGAAATAGAATTGCTTCATAGTAATTTTTACTCAATATTTTGTTTGTTTAATACAAATATACAATCTCTTCAACATCTATCAGAACTCTTCATTGAATTTATTGGACCACTTTTTTAGTCACTCAGATATATTAATGCATGTCTATTTATGTGCTTCCACTGACTGTGATTTATGTGTGTATTCTCACCCAGCAACACCCTTTATTTTATCATCCATGAAGCAGGCCTTAATTTCAGCATCATTTTTCTTCATGCTTTATTTTTCCCTCAAAAATTTTAGTTACTTTAACAAAACTCTTTATTCTAACTCTTTACATTAAAATTTTAAAATAATTTTATACAACATATTTTTGGAATTGTTGTAAAGATTTTATTAAACAGTTTGAGAAAAATATAAATGTATCTTATTTTGTTTCCAAATCCATTAACATATTATACTTGTATGTGTGTATTATAGATTATCCTTTAGCTTTAAGAGATCTAAATAGAAAATTCTTACAATAGTAATTAATATGTATGAAGATATATATTTTAATGAATTATTTTAATGTTATCCTAAATTATAATTTGGTTCCATATCTTTTATTTTGATATGTACTTCTATGATACTTGCAGTGTTTTAATCTTGAATTCTGACAACTTCATGGCCGCATTTTATTCATTTTTAGCAACTCTGGGAATATTATAAGATTTTTCTGTTATATGAAAATATTTACTATAAATTAACAGTTATATTTTCATCATAATCTGTAGGTATTTTTATTAATTGCACTGACTATAATTGGTCTTTCATGCCTTTTCTTTAAACTGTAGATAATCTACAAACATTCAAATTTCTCCATGAAGTACTATGCTAAGTGTAGGGTTTTTGTTTGTTTGTTCTGGCTTGATTTTTTTGTTTGTTTTGTCTTTTTGTTTTAATATAAACTCTTGTCATATAAATTATTTTTCCTCTATTATTAATTTACTTATTTGTTAAATCATAATTTGGCAGAACATTTGATACCATACTTTTCCTTATTCTGGATGAAACTGTGTTAAATTTGGAGGCATTCGTGACACATTTGGAAAAATGCTTCAGTGAAGAAACCAAGACAAAGATAATTGCTTTGTGTGAAATATTAAATAAATGTAGCTTACTTAATGATGATAGAATAATCATTTTGATGACTTGACCTTTTTTAAAAATTTGTTTTTAACCTTGTGGTTTTTACTATTAGAAAAGCTGCTCTGTTGCTTCTAAATGGCTTATGAGCAAAATCATTTGAGGCTTGATAATTACCTTCAATTTTTCTTCATTTTGAAACACACAACTAGAAAGTAATACTTTAAGTCCTCGTGGCTAGGACCAGGTTTGGTTGCTAAGGTGCCTGCTATGGATGTCACATAAAAACGGCATGTCATGGTGACCTCCAGTGCCCAAGCTACTGCTGAGGATCTTGTCTGAGTCTTTGGTCCTGCTGCAGGTGAGGTCTGTGATGATGTCAATGTGGTGTTATAATAGGAGGTTTTAGGAACTACATGTGTGGAAATCTGAAAACTGAACTGAGCCAGCCCTGCCCTTTGCTGGCCCTGGGATAAATGGCCTGGCCCTTGAAGGCCCTGAACCTCCCTTGGGCAAAAACAGTAGAGCTGGCCCTGGTGGTATGAGTGTGAATGAGCCAGAACTGGGGACCTGAGAACAGGAGAACTGCCCCTGCTCCTTGCTTCAGCAGGCTTCATTGAGTGAGATAGCTCAGGCAGTGCTGGAGAGCTTGCTCTGCCCTAGTGGTGACTATGTGGGGAAAAGCTGGTAGGCTGACCAGATCAACTACCACCCAGGCCCAGAAACAGGGTTATGAGTTGGCCCACCCCAGCATCCACCCTATTTATGAACTTGAAGAATGGGGAAGAACCTACAGATCAAAAACTGCAAGATCTCCACATCAGAGGACAACAGTATATCCAAGGGGAGCCCTAGAGAGAGCCCATGATCAATGGGTGTAGCAGAAGCCAGAGACCAAGAACCAAACCAGTGACTCACATCAATGAACACTTACAAGTAAAAATAAATGGACTAAAGGGTAAACTGTGTGAATCAATGGGTCACACTATAGCTTCTAGGATGAAATTCTTGTCATTTATATATATATATATGTATATATGTTTGATTGATTTTTCTATTTGCCTTTTATATTTTTATTTTTGTTGTTGTTGTTGTTTTAGGGGGCGGGTTGCATGGGCAGAGGACAGATGCCAGGACACAGAGAGATAAATGGGGTCAGGATGTACGTTGTGAAGTCCACAGAGAATCAATAAAAGTTGAGGGGAAAAAATGATGGGCAATTCTACCCTTCAGGGGCATGTTTTGTTAGAAAATTCTTCAGACAAATATGAGAAAAATTTAAGACTTGTCTGTAAGCAAGGCAAACTCAAACATTATCTTTGGAATTCATTTTCTGTGCCTGTCTTCTGTTACTTATGCACTCAAACACCCTGATCAAGGTCAGTTTCGATCTCTGCTTCTACTCCACTCTACTCTTCCAGTCAAATCCTTCTCTGCTGGGCCGCTATTATTTTGTTTAGTGTTTGGATGAGTTAAATTTGGTGTTTACTTGCGTATCTACTCTCACTCTAAGATTTTTTAAATATTTCATTATTATTAATATTACTATTATCATTAATTTTTTTAAAGACAGGGTTTCCCTGTATAACCCTGACTGTTCTGGAACTCATTCTGTATTCCAGGCTGGCCTCAAATTCAGAGATTAGCCTGTCTCTGCCTCCCAAGTGCTGAGATTAAAGGTGTATGATACCATGCCTGGTCCACTCTAAAGATTTTTAACACAGTAACAGCTTCTATGGAATATCTTAAGAGAGAATTTCCAGCTAATTTTCTACCTTTTAAACTTATTTACTGTATTTACCTGTTCCATCATGAATGGAAAGGTCCGTATATACATTATTAAACATAGACAACACAGTTAAATTCTGATTAATTGACAGATAATTCAGTGCAGGTGATAATTATACCTTCAAAACAAGAAATAACACTTTATCTCCATTCTTGGTTAAAATAAACCAATTAAAATAAAATTAGAAATAATTTTTACGTAATTGGCATATGCTATTAAAATTAAAATAAGGGATTCCAAGAACCTTAGAGAAAGCATTGTAAATGTTATGAAAGTAAATTTTATTACCATGCCAATGAAATGAACATAATAAAAGACAACAAAGATCAATGTGAATTTGATCACAGGTTTCGGCATACAAAACCAAAGTATAGTTAAAATAAAGTCCTCATTAGGAATGGATGTGAGAAGGTTAGAGGACAATATGGAAATCAGTTCTTTCATCAAGTTTGGTAGCAAGTGCTTTTACCCACTGTGCTCTCTTGTAGCTATGTAATTAATGTAACTCTGACGGCTCTGAAGTACCATTACTGAAGCCGAAGGAGTCAGGATTTTTGCTAAGGAAGATCTCTGCAATAGCATAGCTTAAAAACACACTGCTATGAAATTTGAAAAATGATCTCTGGAGACCCTTAAGTCTTGTGTATAGAGGCCTTCTCAGTTGGCTTCTGAACTGAGGTTCTTCTATGAAGAAATATGTAGTGGGGTCCAGTGGCCCTGAGATGCTGTCCTTCCTGTGTGCATTCTTTTTAAGAGAGTTAGGGTACTTGTTTGCTTTTCTATATTTATTTTTTTCATGGAAAGAGTAGTGAGGTTTGCCATTTGTAGACTTGTAGTTTTGCTATATTTTAGCATCTTTTTGGAAATGTGAATCTCAAAGCCTCACACCCAAATGCCACACCCAACCTGGCTGTAGGAATGAATATGACTGGAATAGAAAGAGTGAAGTAAAGACAGACAGACTTACAGACACATGGGAATTTTGGAGTTGAGTGGTCTGGGCTCTTAGATGGAGAAACCACAGTGCCCTAGAAGTTTATGTTAATTATATACAGTTGAAGAAAAGGATGGGTTATTGTAGAGCAAGAGGGTGGTGTTGTTACATATAGCTAAACAAGGAGACAATGTTTATGATATAAAACTGAATCAAGGTGGCAGCTATAGCTGATCTTGGCAATCACAATTTCAGTAAAGGAGAAGTCTTCAGACCATAAACACTGAACAGACAAAGCTACTATGGACATCTGAATACACTATTAACATGTGCAATTGGACTGGGAGGGAAGGCTTTGATGTAGATGAATTTCTAAATAGTCTAATTAAATAAAAAACATGGAGCCAGAAATTTGGGTTAAAGCCTTCAAGAGATCAGGGAAATATGGAAAGCCACCAGCTAACCTCACCTCACCAACTCCACAGCTTCCAAGGAGCATGACTTCCTGTCTACCCAGGCTTATATGCCTTGCTTTTCTGCCCTCTCTCTAGCTCTTAGCCTGCTACCTCACTTCCTCTTCCTACATAACTCTGTCACTGTCTATTCATCTGTATAGACCTCTAGTTCTCTATGGTTGGTACTGGGATGAAAGGTGTATGTCTCCGTGCTTGGCTCTGTTCCCTAGTGTGGCCTTGAACACACAGAGATCCTGCCTATTCAGGGATTAAGGGAATGTGCTGTCTGGCTTCCTTGTTTCTTAAAATGGCTAGCCTTTTCCCCTTGATCTCAATGCAAGCTTTATTTATTAATGCACAAATAAAACATCACATTTCAGCACAAATAAAGTATAGACACACTTTAACATTTCTTTGAGCCTACTCTGTGCAAGGCATTTTCATGAATCCTTGGGGCCCTTGCATGGCCATGCCCTGGTCAACAGTACACATTCACTCAGTACTTCCCTTGCTTAGGGCTTCCTTGCTCCTCACAACCAACTCTTTAAATAAAAAATCTTCAATTTTTAATGACCCAAGACAAGTCACTGGGGAATATTTAAAAAGCCCCAAACTACATGTTTTCATAATGTCTATCAACCCCATAGTTTTCCCTAATTCATTTAAGACCAGAGGTTTTATATAATATAGAGCTTAGAATGAGAAAGGACTGTTAAATCCTCATAGTGGTGAGCAAAGATTACCATAATAAATAATCATTGTAATAAACTACCCTTGTGTTCCTTCTATTAAAAAAGGTTTGCTTATGCATTGTATTAATATGATATATTTTAGGATAAAATAGTTTTTGAGAAACTGATAGTACCATAGAAATTTAATTTCCTTAGTATTTTAATAGGTTTTTAATATGTATTGAGGGCTTTCTTTATTGCAAAAGTTGAATTTATTTCACATTATTTATTGTTTTGATGTGAATTCTTGGCATGTTTTGTCTTTCTTTTGAGTTCCATTCACATAAAGAAAAATGCTTATGTATAAATAAATAACCTAAGGAATAGAAAATTACTTAATCTCTACTTTAATCCATTCTTCTGGTATCTCCAGCTTTCTGTAATGGACTGTAGTAGCTTCTTCTATTCAGCTGATATTAGTAGCAATTTTATTTTCTCTATTTAGTATTGTAAAATATAATAGTATATATAATGAACAAAGTCTTTTCGAGGACGCCTGAAACAAACTTACAAAATATAGATACTATTCCAATTACAAGGTTAAAACAAATGTTGTTTCTTCAGGTTATAAGTTGCTTCTCCATTCCTCCCCTTAGGTGAATCACACAGCAGGTATCTATCTCCCTTGCTGATTCAGAGCTCTTTACCTCTCTTTGGAAGTAGGTCAGAAAACATCATGACTTTTTCCTTCCTGCCAGCCAGCATTTTTAAAGCACTCATTTGGGGATCTATGACCAAGTATACAGTTATGAATATCAAACCTAAGTATTGGACTTAATGTATATATGATTTCCTTCAAAAGTTAATAGGTCCACTGTGCTCAGCAATGTTATTTCCACAGTAGGCAGGGAATCCATATTGCAGACGTGCTTGGAACACAGGAAATTGGTGTCAGCAACAAATTAGCCATATTGAAACTATGTTTGTTCATATGTGGTCCAGAGCTTGTAGTTAGAATTATTGTCAAAAATATCATATAATCAAATGACACATTAAGAAAGGAAGAAATCTGACCATGGTTGGTCTTAAAAACCACATTGTGACTTTTTCAAAATATTTATTTAACATTCATGCATGCATATAACATGTTTTGATTAAATTCATCCTCACTCCCTGCTGCTAAATCTTCCCCATTCTACCAAATTTCCCTCTCAAGGTCATGTGCTCTTTATTTTCGTAATTTTTTAGCCTAATAACTATTGATTCCAGTTAGTGCTGTCTCTATGTAAATAAATGTGAGTTCATTTTCTGGAGCTATAATGGCCTCTCAGTACAAACACACTTGAAAAAAACTGACACTCCTGCTCCAAGTAGCAGTCAACTGCGAATAGTTCCTCAGTTAGGGGTGGGATTCTAGAACTTTTTCCCATCCATGATTGTATTTTGGCCCATTCAATTTTGTTTAGTTCTTATGTATGTAGTCACAGTACTTGTGCAACTGGACTGTCATCTTCTGTAAATGCTATTTCATTGCTGATGTCTACTCCTTCCTGCTGTTATAATCTTTTAGTCCTATCTTGTGTGCTGATTCCTGAGTCTTGGAGGTAGAAGATGTTTATATAAACTTCTCATTTAGAACTGAGCATTCTTTTGTGTAGCTTTGTGCCTTTCCTGGATCTCGCTCTGTAGACCATGCTGGCCTCGAACTCATAGAGATCCTCCTGGCTCTGCCTCCTGAGTGCTGGGATTAAAGGTGTGTGCCACAACCACCCGGCAAGAACTGAGCATTCTTAAAACCACTATACCTGCATATTGATCAGTTTGGTTCCATATATTAATCACCATCTGTAGCTGAAGTTTTCCTTGTCCTGCCTGGCCCATGGTCAGGACAAATCTCTCCTACTTGCATCCCCCAAGTAAGCATACAGACACTTATATTACTTATAAACTGCATGGCTGTGGCAGGCTGCTTGCTATCTGTTCTTATATCTTAAATTAATGCATTTCCTTCTGAGTCTAGGTTACCTCACTCAGGATGACTTTTTCTAGATCCATCCATTTGCCTGCAAACCTCATGATGTCATTGTTTTTCTCTACTAAGTAGTACTCCATTGTGTATATGTACCATATTTTCTTTATCCATTCTTCAGTATAAGGGCACCTAGGTTGTTTCCAGATTCTGGCTATTACAAACAATGCTGATGTGAACAGAGCTGAGCAAATGCCCTTGTGGTATGATTGAGCATTCCTTGGGTATATGCCCAAGAGTGCTACAGCTGGGTCTTGGGGGAGATGCATACCCAAATTTCTAAGGAAGCGCCATATTGATTTCCAAAGTGGCTGTACAAGCTTGCATTCCCACCAGCAGTGGAGGAGAGTTCCCCTTGCTCCACATCCTCTCCAGCATAAGCTGACTTCTATGTTTTGATCTTAGCCATTCTGACAGGTGTAAGGTGGTATCTCATTTTGATTTGCATTTCCTGGATAATTAGCAATGCTGAGCAATTGCTTAAATGTCTTTCAGCCATTTGAGCTTCCTCTGTGTAAAATTCTCCATTTAGTTCTATAGCCCATTTCTTAATTGGACTGTTGGGCATTTTGATGTCTAATTTCTTGAGTTCTTTATATATTCTGTATATCAGCCCTCTGTCAGATGTGGGGTTGGTGAAGACCTTTTCCCATTCTGTAGGCTCTCACTTTGTCTTGTTGACCGTGTCCTACTCACTCATAGGAGGATACTAGATGTAAAACAAAGATGACTAGACTGCTACACAACTCCAGGGAGGCTACCTAGAAAATGGGACCCTAGGAAAGACACAGGGATCACCCAATGACAGAGAAATGGATGAGATCTACATGAACAACCTGGACGACAGTGGGAGTAATGAAGGGCAAGGTTTGAGGGAAAGAAAGCTTAGGGGAGCAGGAGATCCCAGCTGGATCAAGAACAGAAAGGGAGAACAAGGAATAACAGACCATGATAAATGAAGACCACATGAGAACAGGAATAGGCAGAGTGCTCGAGAGGTCCCCAGAAATCCACAATGATATATCCTCTGTAGACTGCTGGCAGTGGTGGATAGAGAGCCTGATCTGACCTAGTCTGGTGATAAGAGGACGAAACACCCTAATAGTCGTCTTCGAACTCTCATCCAATAACTGATGGAAGTAGATGCAGAGATCCTCAGCCAGGCCCCAGGTGGAGCTCCATGTGTCCAACTGTTGAGAAAGAGGAGGGATTGCAAGAGTGTGAATTGTTGAATTCAAGATTGCAAAAAGCACAGGGACAAATAGCCAATGGAATGGAAGCACATGAATTATGATCCAACGGCTGTGGAGCCCCCAGCTAGATCAGGCCCTCTGGATAAGTGAGACCATTGAATAGCTTGAACTGTTTGGGAGGCACCCAGGCAGTGGGACTAGGACCTGTCCTTAGTGCATGAGCTGGCTGTTTGGAACCTTGGGCCTACACAGCGACACATGCTCAGCCTGGAAGGAGGGGACAGGACCTGCCTGTACTGAATCCACCAGGTTTAAATGAATCCCCAGGGGTGTCTTGGTCCTGGAGGAGATGGGAATGGAGGGGAGGGGCTGGGGGAAAGGTGGGGGGGGGGGTTGGAAGAGGGAGGACAGGGGAATCCATGGCTGAAGTGTAAAATTAAAACACATAATAATAAAAAAAATAAAAAATTAACGCATTTCTATAAATCTATACCTTGCCACATGGCTTTCCAGTATCTTACATCATGCTTCTCCTCCTGGCACCTGGCAGCATCTTCTTCTGTCACCCTTCCACCTCCCTGCTTTGTCCTCCTCCTTGTCCCACCTACACTATCCTTCCTGCCTGGCTGCTGTACAATCAGCATTTTATTTATCAATCATAACAACATATATTTACAGCATACAGGATATCCCACAGCAACCATCTAAGAAAGAACCCTGTTTTCTGAGGGCTCAGATACAAAATATTCTATAGATATAAAGGTATACTTGGGAAGAGGGAATTTTATTACTATATCCAATCAGAAAAACAAACAAACAAACAAACAAACAAACAAACAAAAAACCTCTACATGTTTATTCCAAGTGTGTATGTCTTAGCCAGCCATGGGTTTTGGTCCAGTTAAAAGGACCAGATTCAATTTTGAGAAGGGCTTTAAATCAGACCAAAAAGTTTTTGGATTGTCCCCCACAACACATGACATTTGTTCCATTACTGCACCAGTGGGCACAGCTTGTCAAGGTAGTTGCTAGCATAGGTCACAGGATGCATACCTGGGTAAGACTCTTAATCCATCCCCCAGGAGCATACATGGATGCTTTGGGACAATGCTCTTCTACACTGTAAAGATTTGTCACTTGAATTGGTTTAATAAAATGCTGATTGGCCACTAGCCAGGCAGGAAGTATAAGAGGGGTAAACAGCCTAGGAGAATGCTGGGAAGAGGAAGGGTGGAGTCAGGTGTAATCAGCCAGACACAGAGGAAGCAAGATAAGAATGCTGAAGCGAGAAAAGTTATTAAGCCACATGGCTAAACATAGATCAGAATTATGGGTTAATTTAAGTGTAAGAGCTAGTCAATAATGAGCTTGAGCTCATGGCCAAATGGTTATAATTAATATAAGGTTCTGTGTGGTAATTTGGGAAGTGACTGCTGCGCATTTGGGAGTTGTAGGCAGAAGAGAAACTTCCATCTACACATGGAAACTTCCAGTACTATGAATGCTAGAGAAAACGTTATGAAGATTCCAGATTAAGACTAGCTTGATTTCTCCATGTGCTGTGATCCAAGTGTATGGTTTCTAAAACAAAACAACAACAAAATCCCCAAGAACTTGTGAGAAAGGAGGTAATTTGGGGGAGGGTCTATTTACTAGAAACTCAAAAGGAGATAGCTCTTATCTGTCAGTGATTAATATATTTAGTAGCATATGTTGACTAGCAGAGGAACTGTTCACCCTTTTATTGGGTAACAACAATGAAATCTCTTTTATATATGTATTTTAAGAAGCTTATGTAGAGTACATTTCCATATGATATTTTCAAAAGCATTTAATGTTCATTTTTCTTTCCCATTCTCCTTCCTCTAATTTGCCCTTCCTTTCATCATTTGCCCAATTTAGCCCTCTATGTTCAATTATTTCTTTTCTCCTTTATTCTACTTTCCTTCCTTTGAATTTCCTCATGGACATTTAATAGATTATTGCCTTTTGTGAGTATTCCAATTCAAAACACACTTACAAAATCAGCACTTATATATGAAAGTGAAAAAAATAGCATTTGTATTTGTGGGACTGAACTCAGAATGAGTGTTTTCAGCTTCATCTGATAACCTATGAATTCCTTGAGTTTCTTACAATAATTCATTATGTACATGGACATTGTCATCACCCATTCACACATTAGTAGACAGCTAGTTGGTTTCCATTTCCTTGCAATTATGAATAGAGTAGCCATGACATAGAAAATGAACTGTGTTTAGTAGGACACATGTCACATTGGAGTATTCTCAGACCTGGATTATGTAATTAGAACTTCTTGAGGAAGAGTCACACTGATATTCATATTGGATATTCCAGTATAAACTACTACCAATATCCAGTAAGTGTTTCCCATATACATATGAGCATTTGTTGTCATTTGTTTTGTGATATTAGTCTATGGTCAGGTGAAATCCTAAAGTAATTTTAATTTGCATTTCACTGTAGATGAATTGCTAAATAGTCTTATTAAATAAAAAATTACAGATCCAGATATAGGGGTGAAAACCTGAGAGATCAGGGAAATAGGAAAGGCCACAACTAACCTCACCTCACCAATTCCACAGCTTCCAAAAGTGAGTTACTTCCTGTCTACACACACCTATATGCTTTGCTGTTGTGCCATCTGATTTGCTCTCTCTATCCAGCTACATCACTTCCTCTTCCTGCCCAGCTCTATCACTTCCTGTTTGTCTGTACAGACCTCCAGACCTCCATGGTTAACTAGTGTTGGGATTTACGACATGTGCCACCATGTCTGACTCTGTTCCCAGTATGGCCTTTAACTCACAGAGATCCAGACAAATCCCTGACTGCCAAGTAATAGGATTAAAGGCATGTGCTATCATTGCCTGACTTCTATATAGTTGCTGGCTTTTTTTTTTCTGATCTCCAGGCAAGTTTTATTTTATTGGGAGACACAGTCTACTGGAGGAAACAACACAACCCCACATTTCACTAAACTGTATGTTTAGTTCCATGTTCTGATTTCTAATTTGAGGGGTTTTTGTTTGTTTTGTTTTTTATTTTTTTCTTATTTTTCCTTATATTTTTGTACATTCTAGACACCTATAGTCTGTTATATGAATAGATGTTAGAGCTACTTTTCCTACTTTATATGCTCCCTCTTCACTAAAATGATGGTGTCCTTTGCTATTTAGAAACTTTTTAGTTTCTTAATGTTACACCTGACAAAAATGAGTGTTAATGCCTGAACTACCAGTTGCAGAAAGTCCTTTCTAGTGCCATTGCATTGAGTCTTTAAATTGCTTTTTGTAGGTTGAATATTTTCACATTACTAATTTTACCAATCCATGAGTACAATGTCTTTCTGGTATGTTCTTCAATCTCTTTCTTTAGCTTCCACTGTACAAGTGTTTAATTGAGTATGTATTTGTGTGCGTGATTGTTTGTGTGTGTGTAGATAGCATTATTTACTGAACAAACCCTTACACCTTGCTGGATAGATTATAGCACAACCTGTTTCTCTTTAGCCCACTCAAAAGACACTAATTAGAAATTTCACTGGCATAGAGACTTTGTAATATGTACCTGCTGTTTTGTATATCAATAGATAATTTTAAGTGGTTGATGTAGAGGCAGCAATTTTTTTCCCTCTAGCTTATGAAGTGATTGACAATGTTTAAAAAGCCCTTTATTTTTAGTAAACATTTGCTGTTAGGTATATCTACGAATTTTATAATTTGTTTCAGATATTCCTGCTGGTGAAGATATGATGATATATTGAGTCATAATTACTGGCATAGCAGCTTAGGACTTAGTAAACAATAAGGTAGCATAATTAAATAATCAGCAACAGCTATTGTGTACTCAATAGTAGAAGTCAAAGAGAAACATTCTGATTAGGCTCACAAGCACCACAGAGAAATTTGTGTACCCATTTCCCACTGTTCACTTTAACCTCATTCACAATTTGTCAACTTTAACTGTTAACTTAGCCCCACTCCCACTTTTGAGCCTTTCTATCAGATGGCATAATTTGGTGACATGATCACCTTCATTGTAATGATTCCTGATAGCAGAGTTCTTTTACTTCAGCAATCTCCCAGCGTGTTGGTTTACATCATCTTTGGCTTTTGTCAAGAGGGGTTAATATTGGTAATCTGTCCTTCTCTCCATCCTCTCTCCTATATTTTCTCATCTCCCATTACTTCTTTTCTCCCTCTACCACCTTTTTGCCTCCCTCTCCTGATTCCCATGTCTCCGACCCTATGCTCTCTCTTCTTTTAGCAGCTAACGTCTTGAGCAAAAAACGAGAAATCAGGAATACTGGAGAAATTGACTCAGTTCTATTAAACAAGCAATCATTATTTTTGGTTTATCTGTGCAATGTCTGTTCATCAGTCTACTAAATACAGTTATGATGTATGGGGTATACCCACATTTCTGCATCATGTTCATTTTTTAGCATTGTGGGTGCCATAGAACTTTTGGGAGCATATTCATACTACACAGAACCCACAGAACTAAAGAATGACATTTATCTGTCTCAGACTTAACTCATGCAGTGAATTCTAAGAGGGTTGAGATTCTCTTCTGACAACAAGGATGCAGGCTTGTATCACAAGCTCCATATGAATTGAAAGGCAAAATGCTAAATTCTGGGATGCAGCAATAATAGAGCAGTTACTTTACTGCTTCTTTCTTTCTTACTTTTAATATGAGATTTTCTAGTCATTTTACATATGCGCCAGAGATTGCCCTGTCCTCTCTCCTCCAACCCCCAGCCTTCCCCCACCACACCCCCCTTCCCACCTCCTCCAAGGCAGGGACTCCCCTGGGGATTCAGCTCAGCCTGGTACATTCAGTTGAAGCAATTCCAATCCCCTCCACCCTGAACCAAGGCTGAGCAAAGCATCTTAGCATAGGCCCTAGGTTCCAAAAAGCCAGCTCATGCACAAAGGACAAGTCCAGGTCCCACTGACTGGGGGCTTCCTAAACAGTTCAAACTAATCAACTGTCTCACTTATCCAGAGGGCCTAGTCCAGTTTCATGGGGGCTCCTCGCTGATTGGACTCCTGGAGCTCCACCTGGGGCTTAGCTGTGCATCTCTGCAGCAGCTTCCATCAGTCACTGGATGAGAGTTCTATCATGACAGTTAGGGTGTTCTGCCATCTGATCACCAGAGTAGGTTGTAATAGCCAGAACCTGAAAACAACCTAGATGCCCTTCAACTGAAGAATGGATAAATATAATGTGGTCCATATACACAATGGAGTACTACTCAGCAGAGAAAAGCAATGACATCATGAGGTTTGCAAGCAAATGGATGGAACTAGAAAATATCATCCTGAGTGAGGTAACCCAGACTCAGAAAGACAAACATGGTATGCACTCACTCGCAAGTGGATACTAGATGTAAAACAAAGGATAACCAGACTGCAACTGACAACTCCAGGGAGGCTACCTAGTAAAGATGACCCTGAGAAAGACACGGGGATTGCCCAGTGACAGAGAAATGAATGAGATCTACATGAGCATTTTACTGTTTCTTAACAAACATTACATGTTAGCTACTCTCCTTTCCCAATTGGAACAGGCAAGTTCCAACAATTTGCTTGCTTTGTGGCCCTAACAATTGTGGCATTCCATTCTTCTCTGTTATCTGTGAGTATCTCTGTAATGGCTATGGGATTTCTGGGCAAAAATATTGTTTATTACATTCTCAGTAAAAAATAGACAGGGTTATCATAATTCCAAACCTTAGTTTCCAACAGTCCTTGTAAGGAAGCTGAAAGGCATCCACTCATACATTAAGTTACATTAAATGACATGATCTTTGGGAATGCAATATATGATTTTTTTAATAGTAACAATTGTGAGCTTACTTTTCACAGAGGGAGAAACTATTTATGTCTTTTATGGATATAAGAAAGTGTGTTTTTCCTATCTCTGTCTGTGAAAGCTCTGAATTATATAAATATCTTTCAAAATATAGTTCAGGAAAACAATCAGTAACTTTGATTTAATATTATTAGATATTCTCTGCAAAATAAATTAAAAAAACTAACATTAATATGTGCAACATAGGTACTACCATTACACTATGTACTGTGGTCTAGTTTAAATTTTGTTGCTGTGATTAAATACTGACCAAAGCATCAAAGCAAAGTTGGGGAAAAAAAAGGTTTATTTGACTTACCAGTTATAGTACATTACTGGGGCAAACCGAGGAATGATCTCAGAAGCTGGAACTAAGGAAGATATCGTGAAAGAATGCGATTTACATTCTTTCTTTTACTGGATTTCTCAGCTACCTATCTTATACAATCCTGTTTCTATTGCCTTGGGATTAGAATGTTCACAAAGGAATGGGCACACTGGAATCAACCAGGAAAAAAAAGATGACAATCTAAATGGCAGCTATTCCTGATTGATTCCCAGGTGTATTGTCAACCATGATCAGCAATGTCCATGTGTTAGAAACTAAAACCGCAAAGCTGTAGTATCAAGGAGTGAGGAATTAAGCATCATTCCATTGAGGAGAACATCACCTTCAGGAATGGATTAGTGGCATCACTACAGAAAGGGTTTATTGAGCATGTACCTTCCTTGTTCCTAATCTTGTTCTTCATGCTTCTGCATTTCATGATGCATTGACCCATCAAAAGAATCTTGCTAGATGTAGGTACCCTATCCTTTGCATTTCAAGCTTCTATTCTCTATAATGATAAGGAATGAGTTTCTGCTCTTTATGAATTAGTAATTAAAATTTAGTTTAAAATTATTACAAATTAGTCTTAAGTATTCTGTTATAGCAAGCCCAAACAGAATAAACACTGAGAATCTAACATAACCCACATAGCATTTTAAATTTATACTCAGACAAATATTTTGTCTTCATATTTTGAAACTACAAGGAAAAATACACCATGAAATTGAGTCCATGTAAAAACCAGATCACTTTATAAAGTGAACCTAAAACTATAAATAGAAAAATTCTATATTTTAGTAGAAACATTTTGTTATCCATTTATGTATTTTATTAATTGTCAAGTAAACTTATCCTATGTCATGTTCTCAGCACATAGAATATTAGTAAAATCAATTAAAGGCATCATTATGTTCTTATTCACAATGTGCACAATAAATACCCAGTTTTCAAAATGCAATAAAATATTTCCTTCCAGGTGTTTTTTTTATAAGTGCTTCTATTCTCTACAATTGCATTGAAAGCCAATAACAATGTTTCTTAAAGTTGGCATAACTTACAGAAATGAACAACAGGGAACTGCTAGACAAGATATTTGCCCATGCCTTATTCTAAACAGATTATCATTGATAAAGGGCTCATTGCAGTAATATCTGAAAATTTCTATATAATTGCTAGTTAACTGCTTTTGTTCCCAAGATCTAGCCAAAATAATATGAGACATTATGGTTTTGGACTGTAGAAGTGAACTTATCTGCCAACCACTTTCAATCAACTATAGCTTTTTTTGCAATTTTTTTTCCTGAAGTGCTAGTTGAAAATACATATGCTACACCATCTCCATTAAATTCTCATCAGAACATGAGGTTGACATTGAAGCCAAACATTTTATTATCATACAAACTTGAATTGGCTTAGAATTTTAATGTTTAACATGTATTGCAGATCTCAAAAGAATCACATTATAACAAAGCAAGGTTTAGCAATTTTAATTTTGTCACCTAGCCTAGGAATAATGAAAAAATAGAGTGCAAAGAGACTTTTGGAATACCAATGTTGTGGAAACAAAAAGTGATCACTATGAATTTGTTTAGTACAAAATAATAATCCTGTAGTTGGAATAGCATGACCACCCTAGAAATTACATGGAACAAACCCAGAAATTTTTAGGTTAAAGTTGAACACCAGAAGTACCTAAACATTTATTTTTATGTAATTTTCTTTTTTATGTATTACAGTAAACCAATATTAAGACAACTAATTTGTAACTATATTTTTAACTTTTGAGTATTTATTTCACTAAAATTCTTTTATTAGTCAATAGACTTCTAGTAAGTGTGTGGTTGTTGTTTTGTTAGTTTGCTTTACTTTATTTTTTATTTCTTTGAGACAGTGTTTCATGTATCACAAGCTGGTCTTAAACTCACAGCAATCCTCCTGCTTCAGTCGCCTGAGTGTCCCAACTACAGTGTGGTCCATTACAGTAGGCTCTCAATTTATGTCACATTACTAAATCATTATTGGATAGTTCTTCTGGGGAAAACACAGACAAACATCTACTCATCCTATATAGGGTACAAATAACAGCAAAGTAGGATTCCACACACATGTAGCTTAGTCAATGAATGCATTTATTGGACTTACTTACAAAGCATGATTAGTATTATTAGGGTAAAAATGGGTGACTCTAAAGCAGCCACATTACAGGAATTCTTGCCCCGGCATGGATTGCAACATCCACAATTCATCTTAGATGAATTTCCCCCTTCATTTACCCTTTCACTTGCTATGTACTCTATTGCCCCTTAAGGCCAATGAGGCCAAGTGTATCAGGAGCAGAATTACATACTTCTCTGTATAACATGTATGAGGGAATGACTACATCTCCCCACAACCTCTTATTCTATGAGCTAAGGTCAACAGGCCTGTTTTTGAGGGTCATTTGTGGGTAGTCACAACTGCCCTGATGAAGAAGGTAATTTCTGCTGTGCTTGGAGGAGAGTGTACTTACTATAAGACATACAAATGGTAGAAATTTAATTCTGGTTGTTGAAATATTTGGAATAAAAAAAAACATACTTAGTAGATTGGTCTAAAAGGTTAAACTAGGCAAGAGTGGTGGCACAAACCTTTAACCCCAGCACTTTGGAGGCAGAGGCAGTGGTTTTTAACTCAGATTGGTTTACATAGGAAGTTTCAGGACAGTCAGAGGGGAAAGAAGAAGCCTTCAACTTGACAGTGGAGGCCAAGTGGGAGGTCCATAAGGAAGGACAGCTGGGAGAGGCAGGAAGGTGACAAGGGGAAGTTATTTAATTATCTTTTCATTGTAATGTACTTTTAAAAAGAAGGGCTAATATACTTACCCAGTAATACATTTGTTGACCCTTTGAACGAAAATGATTTAACATGTAATCCAAACTGGAAGGAAACTACAGTGAACAGTAGAACTATTCAAAACAGAGAGCATGAACATATATATATGTATCCCACTGAGTCATTGTGTTGTTGTTGTAGGAGTAGATGTGGTTTAAAGGCTGACCACTTTGCACTGGACTATCAATAAGAGTGTTCATCCCTGGAAAAGGCTAGTTCACCTCTTCTAAGCAGTCATTAATTGCTTGTGGCTGTGTATCTAGAGGTGGAGCACATGAAATTTTCTTCTTTCTCCATTCTCATGTCTGTTCCATTTAAAATGACATTGTTATATTCTTGTTTATATTTTAGGAGAGACTATTTCACATCAGACTTTTCAGGATTCTGGCTCTTAATAGCTTTCCAACTTCCCTTCCACAGTGTCCCCTGAGCCATAGATGCAGAAACTTTGATATAGATGTATCTGTGTCTGTTAGGGCTGGGCACCCCATGATCTGTTGAACTACATTGTGACCAATTATAGTTTTCTATGACACCTCCATTTTCTGGAGAAAGAAGTGTATTAATGAGGGGTAGTAGATTAATTTATCTATCAGTATAAGGAAAAGATTTAGAATGTAGTAAAGAACTATGCTGGTCTAGCAAAGTGGTAGTTATAGATTCTTTTCTAAGGATGAGATACTTGAAGATAGATCAAACAATTCAACAATGACTATAAAATGCTATATTGATAAGGAAAGCTGATCAAAATCATCCTATGAAAGAAAAGAACAATATAATTGCTGATTTTTTTATCTTTTCTTCCTGAATCTGAAATCCATCTAGTCAAATTGAAGTACTCTTAATTGAGGAGGCATAGGAAAAAAAGCCCTGTATTAATTACTTTTCTGTTGTGATAAAGCACCATGAGTAAAAGAAACTTATGCAAGGAAGAATTTATTATGGCTCATAGTTCAAGAGGGATAAGAATCCATCATGGTGAAAAGCCTCATAACAAATGGCAGGCAGGGAGGCAAGAATAAGAGTTAAGACCTCACATTTTCAAATGCAATCAAGAAGCCAAGAGAGAGAATATTAGAAGTGGGATGTGGCTAATCTCAAAACCACCCCAGTGATGCACAGTTTTAAGCTGGGAATTAAGTATTTCTATATGTGAGCCTGTGGAGGATAAATCTCATTCAAAACACTACAGGATCATGGTAGCATGAATCTTAAAATGTCTTATTAATAAGAACAAACCTAGAGCCAGGTATTGGGGTGAATGCTGGAAGATCAGAGAAGCAGAACAAGCCACAGCCACCTCGCCTTGCTATTTCCTCAGCTGATCCTATTTCCTCAGACTGGAAACCTCTAAGTCCTCATCCAAATGGATCTCAGTTGAACTGCTTCTTAAAGCCTAAAAGTTTAACCAGCTAGTTTCTGGTTTTCACACTTTATATACCTTTCTGCTTTCTGATATCATTTCCAGGGAGTAAAGACTCACTTCATAGGATTAAAGGCTCTTGTTACCATGCTTTGGTTGTTTCCAGTATGGCTTTGAACTCACAGAGATCCAGGCGGATCTTTGCCTCTGGAATGCTAGGATTAAACGCATCTGTACCACAATTTTCTGGCCTATCTATATAATGGCTGTTATGTTCTCTGACCCCAGATATGTTTATTAGGGTACACAATATTTTGGGGAACATAATATCATTACAGACCATAGTTATAATTTTGATAAAATTGTGCCTCCCATTGAACTGTTTCATTGCTTGTTGTCCTATAAATATTGAGGGGGCAGCTAGCTTACTTTAAAACTGAGGTTCATCCTTATCCTTTTGGTGAAAATTAGTCAGCTTCTTCATTTTGGCTATTCAATCCACAACATTCCAAAAATGTGATTAATCTTGTCACTAGAATTGTAAGTTGGTATAAGAGAAAATGTTACCCTACACTTCATTAGTCAAGGCTGTAACAGGGGAAGGATCTTGGGTAAGAGCAAGACATAATGTACTTGCCTTTTTTATTCTGTAGCCCACACCATTTATTGAATAGTAATCTCTTTCATTGTGTTTTAACCTTTGCTATATGATTTCTACAAAGCAATCTTTCTTGTGAAGAATTATGCTGTGGAATACTAAGAAGGATTGATAAGAGTTTTCACATCTTTAGTGTGTAGACTCACTTTAAGACTTGTTACAGAATTGTAACTAAATTTTTATGGTGAATTATCTGACACAAATACACACATTCACATGCACACACATATATATTACTCAATATATACTATGTGTGTGGTGTGTGTGTGTGTGTGTGTGTGTGTGTGTGTGTGTGTGTCTGTATGTGGGTCTATACATATGTGTGTATAGGTGTGTGTGTTTATGTCTCTGTGTGTATGTTTGTGTACATACACATACACATATTTCCATGTACAGAGTTTACTAATGGTGTATAATATATATGACAAGTTTTAAACATATTTGAAATATATTAAAGAGAAACAAGTTCTTTCTGGGCATAGCACATTTCAGTGTAAACAAAGAAACAATTAAATTAATGAGAATGACTGGCAAATTCCCAAGACATAAATACGATAAAAATTGAAATAAGGGATATAAGCTTACTATTTAATGTTTGCTAATTATATGCTTACATGAAATCTGAAGTTTTCTTAAAATCAAGGGATATATTTTAATATAATTTTCCTAATCCCCATGACAATAATTTCAATCAGTGTGACGCTGTGTAATTTTTAGAAAAGCCTGAATTAAGAGGAAAATGAGTTCATCACCAGGCACATGTCAACTGATATTTCTATGTGTAATTTGATACATAATAGTTAAACTCATTCAAGAGTCCAGCAGTTTAAAGTTGATGGAGTACTCTTCAAGTACTTTCAAGTCCTCCCATATTAATAACTCTTGCTGTTTCTTTCAGTTTAGCTTTCTTTGGTCAGTCTTGGCTTTTATCTGCTGTATTGGTAATCACTTCAACACAGATTAGAAAGAATTGGAAGCCAAGATCTCTAGAGTCAACTTTACTATTTTATAGCATTGTTCTATCATGTGACAGAAAAAGACTTGCTTAAAAGTTATTTTTTCTTTTTGGTTTTTTGAGACAAGATTACTCTGTGTAATTTTTGTGCCTGTCCTGGATCTCACTTTGTATACCAGGCTGGCCTCAAACTTGTAGAGATCTGCCTGGCTCTACCTCCTGAGTACTAGGATTAAAGGCGTGCACCACCATCACCTCTCTGCATGCTTATAAATTTTTAATTGATTAATCTACTCTACATGTGATGTCTAATTTAATCTCAAACAATCTCTGTGATAAACAGAGAAGGCAGGTACATACTTGCTTCAATTTATGAAGAGAAAAATAAAGCTTGGTAATATCATTGTTACTCATAGGGAATGGTAGGACCCTTGATTTTTTTCTCTGATGCTTCTGTCATTATGATTCCATATGTTTCTGTTCTCTATAGTTCAATGCTCATGATTTTCCTATTTTTTTCCTTAGGCACATCACTATGCACAACAGAACCTGTAAGTGTTTGCCAGTTTCAGTTAGGAAAGAATCAATATGTGTCGTGATAGGCTTTAATGTGGTGTGAACTAGGAAGCACCAGCAGTGACAGTATCATAATGACTCTAAATAGAGTTTCCAGAATAGACAAAAGCATGCAGATGAAACTGAATGCAAATGGCATGTGCTTTTTAATTGCCAGAAGTTTTCAATTGTTATGACAAGATCCATGTTCTATCAAAAAAAAAAAAAAAGGTAATATCATGATTTGCAGTAGTATTGTCTTGCTATTGAAATTAACTTGGTTTATTCTCTCTCAGATACTTCATAGATTCCAGGAAATAAGCCAACAGAAGATAATCCCATTTCCTTAACTTAAGCCTTCTTCCTATCTCTAAATACAAAGGAATTCATATTACAGTGTACTTTCAGTTTTAAATTGTGAGAAACGTCTGGAGAGAGAGTTGACAGTATGAGTGCTGTGGTTGTACATCAGAAAGACACAAGTTGACTTTATCCCAATAAGACACTTGTACACTTTCAATAATAATGAGTATTATTGACTTTCTACAGCACTTCATGTCATGGTTATGCTCTCTTCACTGCTCTCTTCCTTATAGCCGAATCATACTTCTCCTCCTCTAGAACTTTCCAGAATCTTCCCATCTCCCTACTCATCCAACTTTATGTTCTTTCTTCCTGAACCTTTACAAAATAAAACAGAAAAAAATAACTATAAACAAGCAAAAACAAGAGAAAAATGCCAAAAGAAAACAAAATGCAACAGCTACAAAAAAGCCCCAGGATTTGTTTTGTGTTGAACAACTACTCCTGAGCATGACAATCCACTAGAGAAAACTGACTTTGCTTTTCAGTGGGTATCAATCTTGAGACTAGAATCTAGTGTTCCTCAACCATCCTAATGCTGCAACCCCTTAATACAGTTCCTCATGTTGTGTTAACTCTCACCCATAATAATGTTTTCCATGCTAATTCATAACTGTAATATTGCTACTGATATGAATGGTAAGGTAAACATCAGTGACTCCTGATCGTTTTAGGAGACACCAATGAAAGTGTCCTTAAGGTTACTACCCCCATTGATGAGACCTTCTGATTGAGCCTAGGGGGAAACATAATACTATTATTTTGCTAAAGGAATGCAGCAATAAAACAACTCCTAATGACATACTGCTATCCCCACAGAACAATGTCTTTGTCAACCCACATCAGAGAAGCCTCTTTTTGCAGTAGATGGAAATTAACATAAAGACCCACAACTGGACAGCATACACACAATAAGATACCTTGAAATAGTCATAAATTGGATGCCTTCATCAAACCTGTCCCCTTATGGCTCCAGGACATACATTGAGGAGGAAGTAGAAAGACTGTAATAGCAAGAGAGGATGAAAATCTCTAGGGGAACAGTGTATTCCAGATGTAACATAGACCATACAGAGACTGTCATAACATGTGAAAGACCTTCATAGGCTCAAGCCAGATGGGGCCCCAACACTGAGAGGGGAATGGGGAATTGGGTTCCCACCCCTAACCAATAAGGTATTTGCACTTGATAACCTCTTTGCTTTCCATGAAATACATAAAAATGTCATTGTAAACTTTATTTCATTCATTTTATTTTGTCAAATAAATATGTGAAAGCTCTTGTAGATTTCTTTTTGACCAGGAAATTTTTGGAAAAACTGATTGGAATTGTTTCTCTTCATGCTATGACAGATAGTATACACATTTTTTTCTTATATTAAAAAAGGCATTTTTCATATAACATAAGAAATGTTTTGAACTTAATCCTTCAGTTACCAAGAATCCACTGAGTGCAAAGGGTGATGAAGACTGTAATATTAGCCTCTGACCAGGGAAAGCTGCAGTCAACTGAGTATTTTGAAGATATCATGGAAGTAGAAAAAATAAATAGGACATCTTGATTACAAAAGAAAACCAGGAAGAATTACTTGATATGAGGGAAAGCATCTTACATTTTTGGAAATGAAAAATAAATCGTCAATCTCTACTTCCATGATTTTTACAGACAAATTGGAGGATACCCCCATTAGAACACTATTTCAAGTAATATGATTAATACAATAACTACTTGGTGTTGTCACTCCTTTTGGGAAGCAATATTCTTTAACTACTATTGTCACAAACTTGATACCCAAAATACAAATTCAGGTATCTCCTGTGAACATAGTATGAATGCAGACAGATGTCTCTATCACAGAACATATTGGGTTAGAATCTACATTTTCTTAGTGATCAAATTCAAAGAGGCACATTATAGTAAACATTATAGTTTACATAATTTGGTACAATATTTAGCTAAAACTGTATCCGAATATAATATTGTTAATTAGGAATGGATTTCTATAGCAATTTTGAAACAAATATTTCTTTTAAAATTATCTAGCAGAAACTAAGTTAAATAACAACTTAGCTGGCTTATATCCTTAGAATCAAACCCATGTTAAAAATTGTTGTATAAATTTCATACAGTACATACATAAACAGTGCTATAATTAGTTTATAGCATACATTTTAAAGAAGGTAATATATGCAATCATTTTATTTAAAGTATGATACATTTTCCATAGCTCAATATTTGCAAAATAATGAGTGAAATGCAGTGGTAAAAAATCAGGTATAGTTAGGATGAATGTCTGTAGACAAATTTCACTGGGTAAAGAAATGAACAAAAGCTAGAACAGCAGTATTAAAATGCCCTAATGGATACTAGGTGGCATAAATCAATAATTTACAATGGAATATCCAGAGAGAGATGAATGTACCAGAAGCATCTCAGACAACTGATAAAGACTCAGACATTCAGTTTATGTCACAGCTGCCTGAAATAGGCATGAGTATGCATTCTGTGACTCTGTATTTTACCTTCCCTGGTTCCCCTAAACATAGCCACTTTATAATCATTATTTTAAGCAAATTACTCCATTTTACCCTGTTTATGGTAAGCCATGTCTATATACTAGTTATTGAGATTTTACTAAAGAATACTGTTTTTCAAGTCCAAATGTACCTTTAGTATTTGTCACAATTCCACTTCAATATTTTTTAATCTTTTCAGGCCTTTCTGTGAATTTTGATCCTTTCTCTTGCTTTCATTATATAAACTTTATGGGAATAGAGTTCTCTGTGAATTTCCACTGGGAAGAAGGGAGTAACTGCTTGAATCCATCCTTTTTCTTCATAGCTAGACTCATATAACTCTGCCTTCAATTTAGATGAGCACTGTGGGAAAGTTATAGGGTAGTGATACTTCTCATCTTCCAAACAGTTTTCAGAAATGCCACTTAAAGAAGAGACTAAGTTCGTGGGAAACTGTTCTCACTTCCAACTTTTTCATCAGAGGCTGTGGTCTTGAGAAATAGAATTGAAATTCTCTTAACACATTTCAGATCACACAACAGCCAGAGAAGATTATCCTCCATGTTTTTTCATACCTAGAAATCTGTAATTGTTCCCATTTTGTTATATTTAAATTTTTATGTTAAGCAAAATTATTTGAAATAAATCAATTGAACTAATTGACCCTGGGCATTTTTCTTACTATTTTTTGTGTTTAAAACTGATAGAAAAATTGACTCCTGATGAGTTTTATGAAAATGTATATTTTGCTATCTTTCCTTGGGCAACATATTTCAGTGACTACCTGAGTTCTTCTGCTGGTTGAAGTTACCTTGATCTAAAGGTGTCTAATTCCTTTGCTATTATATTAATTATGCTTTCTGTCTCTTTACTTTTCTCGTTTAATAAAGTAAGGTTATTATTTCTCTGTATCCATATATTCATATATCATGTGTTTATTTTGTCCATATTTCCAATATCAGTGATGCAAATACATTATTATTTGTGCCTGAATTTGGACATTACATAGTTATTTCAAATATCTGTGTTTATTTTATGTGTGTGATTGCTTGCCTACATGCACATATGTGTACCACAAGTGAGTCTGGTGACTTCAGAGACCAGGTGTTACTTCATCATATGGAATCTGCTCAAATTAAATACAATGATGGAGACTAGGGAAGGATTAACAAAATGTGTTTGACCTTTTCCCTTTTAGTTAGAACAACACTTGTTAATATTTTGGTCTATATTTTCTATATATAACTAAAAGGAGAATTATGACAAACCTGGGTTTGGTAATCATTTAATTAGGT